>NC_044986.1:117317409-117507091 GCF_008728515.1 Papio anubis
ACTATGAGCATAATTTTAAGTCACCTTAAGTTAGTGTATTTTTAACAAGTCAGACACTATTTGGTATCCAACATAATTACCCCAATTTATTTTTCCTGATTGAATTGCAGTAAATATATCCATCTCCTATTTATATATATACATATATATACACACATATATGTATATGTGTGTGTGTGTATATATCCCTATAATCATTTCTAGCTTAAAATAATTTTCTTAAGCTATAATGTACTCAGGTTCAACATATATACCTAGATTCAACTTAATTCAGAAGGGAAGGAGTTTTTCTTGTTTGCTAGCTTTTTGGAAGGTAGGGATCAGATTGAGATTCTTGTTTTTGTTTTGCTATAAATTTTCCGTTTTCTAATATACTAATTAAATTTTCATTTAAAAAAATAATAATCCCTCCAGCGCATTCCTAATGAGTGTCTTTTCTGTGGATCAAAGGAACGTATGTTACTACGTTAACATGAATGTTAGTAAACCTGTTTCCTTTATTCCTCCAATTCTAATGCAATGGAACATATAAAAAATCCATTTGCGTTCAACTACAATAATTGTATGCTTTATTTAATAGAAATACAACTGAATTTAGTATCCCCTTTACTTTATAGTAAACTTTTCAAATGATAGGAAAGAGCAACCCAACCTCAGCCATGCTTAACCGTCCTAGTTCCAACTTAAACTGAAGCATTTACCCATAAACAGTTGTCAAAAGAGTGAGAAGATGGGTAGATAAATCAGGACTGAGGGATACAATATAGAGAAAGGTGCATAATTATTGCTTTATATTGGTGAAGACTTTAGGCCATTAGGGAATAGCTATGAATGGGCACATAGAAGACACATCTCACTTTGCTTCACACAAAAACCACAGCAAAATGTTTGCACATTTCGGTGACACGAGACAGTCTAGATGCTATTTTTCAGCCTCATATTTCTTTAGTAAATTTTAAAACCGATTTAGAAAATGTACAAAATTCAGATAAAACTGAAAATTTCCTTCAAATATCTAGAGTTTTCCATGTCATATGATTGGTAACGCTGGGGTAACACTACCCTGCTGTGTGGAGCAATTTTAGTTTTCACAAAGAATGTTTATTTACTCTGTGTCCCCCTTTTATTCTATCACATCCTTAAGATGATAAATGGCTTTTCACAAAGTGTAGCTGTCTTAGTCTGTCCAGGCTGCTATGACAAAATACCTTAGACTGTGTCATTTACAAACAGCAGAAATCTATTTCTCAGAGTTCTAGAGGCGGGAAGTTCAAGATCAAAGTGATAACAGAGCCAATGTCTGGTGAGGCTTGTGCTCTGCCTCAAAGATGGTGCCTTGTTGCTGTGACTCCCCTTCCCCCTCGCCCTTAGAGCAGAAGGGCAAGGCAGCTCCTTCACCCTCTTTTATAAAGGCCTTAAACCCATTTTGAGGGTGTAGCCCTTATGACTTAATCATTCCCTGAAAGGCTCCACCTCTCAATCATAGTATTAGGTTCTAACATAAGAATTGGAGGGACACCAACATTGAGACCATTGCGATAGATGTTTCCACCTTGTATTGCACTTTGCCACTGCTCACTTAGCCCAGTAGAAAGGAACACACACATTTAGCTCACATTAGGGATTCCCACAACATGAATGGCCGACACTCATTTCTGTGTCTGCTCATGTTGAATCTCTAACGCAGATGCACTCTCCTATTCACCAGGGCTAGGACCTGGTGAATAAATGCTCTAACCCACAACTTAGCACACCATATAATTTATCATTCTATTATTTTACTGTCTGTAATAGTTTCATGTGCTTTCCTTGTCTCTCCACCTATAACATGAGTATTTAAGGGAAGAACCCGGTCTTTTGCTTCTTCTGTGTCACTCAGACTGTCTGACACATGCTAAGCATATAATGTACACCCAATAAACAGAATATTTACTGCGTAAGGAGAGGATTACACAAGAACAAGAACAATAGGAATACACAAGAAAAATTACTTTCAAGGCTAACAAGTGTAATATCCTGTTTCACTTAGAAAGGGCACTGAAGAAAACCATATGAAAACATACCTGAGTTTGTATCTTGTGCTTTGTATTACATACTTTTAAAAAAAGGAAAGAAATATTGGAGTCTATTTTAAAAATTAAAAAGTGGAAAAATATTTGCTTAAAATGTTTGCAGACTCTGCCTGGGTTTAAGGCAATTTCTGCTCAACTTTTTAAAACAGAGTATTTTGATTTCTGACAGTCACAAGTCTAAACACGGCACGTAGGGAAAAGAGGACTGTATAACTCATATTAATGAATCAATTAATATGTGTATGATGGATGCAAGCTGCAGTTCACAGGCAGCTACTTGTCTGGTCCAGAACCCTATCAGTCTATTACCATCCATCATATGAGTCAGCAGGAAAAATAGCTCAAGGGATATTAGAGACCATAAGTCAATTCTGACCACAATGGTCTCTCATCAGTTTTATTTATTTTGTATTCGCTGATACTCATGTACTTTTGCTACTACATTGTGTTAGAGATTGTCTAACTTAAAGAAATACACCTACATCCCCACAGACATCAGACTCTAACATTTGGCGAGGCCTGATCAAAACCCGAGGATAATAGTAGCGTCTAATTTCAATAAACACTTAGCAGGTGAACTGACTTATTCCTAACCCTTCCTATTTGTTGCATGTGTATTCTATCTTTTTCTATTAATATGGGACATACATTTATGGGTGGGACATACATTTATGGGGGGGACATAAATTCTTGGAGGCCTTAACCATGATTCAATGTGTAACAATATCTATCAGGATTCTCATTCATTCTTAACCACAAGGGAAGACTTTATGTAAAAATACCAAAAGGACCATATTTTGAAGGGTTTTTCATAGCTCACATGATGTCCTACTAAAGATTTCCTTTATGCCACAACAGAATCATTCTCTTCTCCCACTGCCTCCCTCTAGGGACCTCCCCACAATGCCCAGCACAACCGCCATTGCATGTTAAATCTCTTCAACATGGTAGGCTCCTTTTGACAAAAGTTTTCAAACTCCTACAACTACCAATATCAATAAATTTTTATAAAACCCCAAAGATCCAATACTTATTCTTTTTCCCTTGCATCCTACAAATTCCCTGGTGCAATTAAAGCCTCAATCGTCCCTGTTCTCCTCACATCATAATTGTTTCCGAGGAAAGGAACACAGTATGAGTATTCACCTTGATGCGGTGACATTGGTTCTCTGTCCATTGGGAGAAAGAGGTCCCACCTGCCCTCACTGAATTCACAAGGCAACATGAGGGCCTCTGTGTGCCACAGCACTGGACAAATGGGCTATCGTGCCTGCTGTAAGGAGAAGGGGTTTTCCAAACCGTGGTATTCAGTTTTCCCAGCACTATGTGATTCCAAAGACAGCAGGTTAAAGTGAATATGAAGGAGAAAGAAGTGTCTCAATTGCATTTTGCAGCCTGAATGCAGTAAGTGGGAAACTGGGGTGTTATTTTAGGACCATTTGACTTGCACTTGATGGGAAAAAAAGGTTGAACTTGATGGGAAGAAAAAAACTAACAGCATCCAGAATAGTGTCAGACACATATGTGCAATACAATGGTTTTAACTGAATGAACAGCCTGGAATTATGTAGATGGTTAGTGTACACACCACTCACTAGCTGATGCAGGAGTCGCTGTTCAACCACAAAATTTCTGGGAATGTTTTGACCTTTGGATAATCTGTGGACCCGCACCTCATGACTCAGATTTTATGCCTACCTAGGACTGGGGCTCTGGTCCGCTGAAAGTCAGTTTGGGACAATGGGGAAAAGTGCACTTTGGAGTTCAGGCAGCATAAAGCCCAGCTTTTTCAACTGATAGATGTGAGCTTTTGCACAATTTACTAATTGAGGCTGTTCAAAACTTAGTTTTCTCTCAATCAACAGAGTAAGGACATAATCCATGCATTGGGAGAAAATATTTGCAAAGTATACATCCAGTAAAGGGTACATGTCCAAAATATATAAGGAACTCAAACAACTCAATAGCAAGAAAACAAATAACCCAATAAAACAACGGGCAAAGGACCTAAATAGACATTTCTCAAAAGAAGACATACAAATGGCCAGCAGGTATATAAGAAAATGCACATCACTAGTAATCAGAGAAAACGCAAATTAAAGCCATAGTAAGAGATCATCTCACACCTTTTAAAATGGCTTATATCAAAAATAAAAACAAAAGACAGCGAGGATGTAGAGAAACTGGAACTCTTGCTCACTGTTGGTGGGAATGTAAATTAGTACAGCCACTATAGAAAATAACACAGAGGCTCCTCAAAAAATTAAAAATAGGACTACTATACGATTCAGCATTCCCACTGCTGAGTATATAACCAAAAGAAGTGAAATCAGTATGTTGAAGAGATATCTTCATCCCCATGTCCATTGCAGCACTACTCACAATAGCCAAGATACAGAATCAAACTAAGTGTCCAACAACAGATAAATGATTTTTAAAATGTGGTACATGTATACAATAGCATACTGTGCAATACAAATAAGGAAATCATGTCATTTGCAACAACACGGTTGAACTTGGAAGATATTATGTTAAGTGAAATAAGCCAGGCACACAAAGACATACTGCATAATCTCACTTGTATGTACAATCTAAAAAAGTTGATAACATAGAAGCAGAGAGTAGAATGGTGGTTGCCAGGGTCTGTGAGGAAGGGGAGGAAAGAAGACTGAGGAAATACTGATCAATGGGTACGAAACTTTACTTAGATAGGAGGAATAATTCCAAGAGATCTGTCGTACAAAATGATGAACACAGTTAACAACAATGTGATGATGTCTGAAAATTGCTAAAAGAGTCGATTTTAAGTGTTCTTAACAACAAAAAATGGTAAGTATTTGAGGTAATGCATAGGTTAATTAGCTCAACTGAGCCATTCCACAGTGTATAATTTTTTTTTTCTTTTTTTGAGATGGGGTCTCACTCTGTCACCCAGGCTGGAGTGCTATGGTGTGATCTAGACTCACTGCAACTTCTGCCTCTTGGGTTCGCACAATTCTCCTGCCTCAGCCTCCCAAGTAACTGGGATTACAGGCATACACCACCACACCCAGTTAACTTTTGCATTTTTTAGTAGAAACGGGGTATTGCCATGTTGGCCAGGCTGGTCTCGAACTCCTTACCTGAAGTGATCTTCCCGCCTCGGCCTCCCAAAGTGCTGGGATTACAGATGTGAGCCACCATGCCTGGCCCACACTGTATGATATTTCAAAATATCATGTTGTATACAATAAATATACACAATTTTTGTCAATTAAAAAACAAAAACAAAGAAAATACATTAAAACCAAAAATAAACGCTTAGTTTCCTCAACTGTAAGATGGGGAGGTAAAAGAATGTTTCTATCACACAGTTGATGTGAGGATCTAATCAGCAAATGAAGATAAAAATTACCTAGCACAATGCCCAACTAAATATTGCTTTGGCTCCTTTCCTTCCTCTTCCCTTATGTTTGCCCCCAAGAAAGCACCAGTCCTGACCTAGATGGTGGACTTTCAGATGGGACTGAGCTGCCTGCCTCCCTGGATCTATCAATCATTTTCTGGCATGGATTCTCCATTTGTGTTGCCGTCTTGCTGTCAACCCACCTGCATTACTCATTGTTTCTTCCCAAAAATACATGTTATATGCCTTCTATGCACCAGGCACTGTAATAGGAAAAGGGACAGGATTGTCTTCATAAATTTTATCCTCTCAGGGCACAAGATACCCTGATACAAACTATCACTTGGTCTATCGGTGCTACCATTTCTACAGTTATCATTTTCTGGCACTATCTGCAGTTATGTCATCTGGCAGACCACACTCATGCCACCCTGTCTGTTTCACTCCTGATGCCTGTTTTAGCTTATGCCTTTTAAGACAGTGGCCTTTTCCTCTCTGTCCTACTTGACTGTGCTTTTTTAACTCCACCCTTCCGTCATTCTGCACATCTTTGGTCACCTAACCATCTCAACTTGTGCTTTATTTTTTTGTTAGCATAAGCAAGGTATATTTTATTTGCTATAAAATTCAACAATTTTACAATTTGGTGAGATTGAGTAAGCATGTATGACTATGAACTTCCACACAACATTGATATAGAAAATGTTTAACATCCTGCAAGAATCCCTTACCCACTTTTGATATTTCTCTCTTACAACCATTGGCCCTTGGCAAACACTAATGTGCCATATTGTGCCAGGCCTCTTTCAGTTAACCTACACTTTGGAAATTCATCTACATTGTTGTATGTATTAGTAATAGCTTTGTATTGCTGACTAGGTTTTCACTATGTAAAACATATCAAAACGTGTTTATTTATACACTAAATGATAGACATGCAGTGCTTTCCAGTGTTAGATATTTTGAGTAAAGCTGTTATGAGCAGTTGTGCACATGTCTTTGTATAGAAACAGATTTTCATTTCTTTTGGATAAAATACCTAAAATGGAATTGTTGTGCATGTGATACTGGTTTAATTGTGTAGGAAACTGGTAAACATCTCCAACGTGGCTGTATCACTTTGCATTCTTTTAACAATGTATAAGAGTTCCAATTAGTGGCTCTACATCCTTGCAAACACTTGCTATTGACAGTCCAGCTTTCAGCCATTCTAGTGTGTGTATAATGGGATATCACATGTGGTTTTAAATTGCACTTCCTTAATAACTAGTGAGGCTGAGCATTTTTTTGTGTATTTGTTTGCCATTTGTATACATTCATCAGTTAAATTTCTGTTCAAATATTTTGCCCATTTTAATTAGTTATTTGTCTTCCTATTGAGTTGTAAGTGGATGGTTAATTGCTCTAGAACAATTTATTTTAAAAAAATCCTTTCTCCAGCTTCAGAGAAAGTCAATTAGACATATACAATTGACTATTTTTGGAGTTTCCATTCCCTTCCATTAGGCTATTTGTCTATCCTTAAGTTATTACTACACTATTTGACTACTTCAGCTTTAAAAGGTCTCAGGATCAGGTATATAATCTTCAACTTTGCTCTTTTTTCAAAGCTGTTTTGACTATTTGGTTCCTTGCATTTCTGTATAATGTAATTCCACAAATATTTTTCTACAGAAAAGCGGTTTTGTATCAATTTCATTCTATACCTTTCTTTCTCTAGCAAAATTCTACTGGGATACTGATTGTGATAGCATTGAATCTATAGACTAATCTGGGCAGAACTGACATCTAAACAACCAATATCCATGACTGGTTGCAATCCATGAGCATGGCATTTCTCTCTGTTCATTTACAGATTTTTCTGGCAATGTTTCCTAGTAGTCCATGTACAGGATTTCCTATACTTTGTTCAATTCATCCCTGCAATTTTATACCAGCTATTATAGTGAATTTTAAATTTCAATTTCTTATTGCTTTTTGCCAATGTATATAAATGCAATTGCTTTGCTGAATATTGATTCCATATCCTATTTCCTTGCTAAATTCAATCATTATTTTCAGTACAGATTTTGTCAGTTCCTTAGCATTACCTATATGGATGTTCAGGGCATCTGCAAATAAAGAGTTTAACTTCTTTCCTTTTACTGAATACAACTTTTGTTTCTTTATCTTGTTTTATTACACAAGCTGGAACTTCCAGTCCAATATTGAAAGGAATTGATAAGCGCAGACATCTTTGCTTTATTCTGTTCTTAAGAGGAAAGTATACAGTCTTTTACGAATAACTTTGTTATCTGCTGGTTTTTCCTCCCAAACCCATTATTATCTCAGAAAACGGTTTTTTCTTTTTTTATTCTTAGTTTACTGATAGTTTTGAGCTTTATTAATGACAAGTGGATGTTGAATTTTGCCAAATGCTTTTTGGATATAATGAGATGATTATATTTTTTGTTTTTAATACAGTAAATGATATTACATAATTTTCAAATATTGAACCAATCTTAATTTTCTGATATAACACTTGTTTTACCATGATTTATTATTATTTTTATAGATTACTGTATTTGACCAATAATATGTTGATATTCTATTTATCTACATGATGAAGACATAGATCTACCGACTTCTCTGTCTGGTTTCAGTACCAAGATAATGCTTGCTTTATAAAATGTGTTGAGAAGTTGTAATATGCTTACTTCTAAGATAGTTCCCCAAGCTTTCCAGCCCCAGCCAATAGGACTGTGCATATGAATATAATGAGGCATCAGATGGGATATCACATCACTTTCATGATTATGTTACATTACATGGCAAAAGGAATTTTGCAGATGTACTTAAGTTTACTAACCAGTTGACCAAGTTCATCAAAAGAAAAATTATCTGGGTGAGTCCAGTCTGATCATGGGAGCCCTTTAAAAGCAGAGTTTTCTCAAGCTGATGATGAAAGAGAAAGTCAGAAATATTTTAAGTATGAAAAGGAATGCAGAGAGCTATAAGGAACAGAGCGCAGTCCCCATGTACTAGCCTGCAAGGAAATGAAGACATCAGTTCTGCAACCACAAGGAATTGAATCCTACCTACCAACAACCAGAAGGCGCCTGCAAGAGGACTCTTCCCCAGAGCCTCCAGTCAAGAGCTCAGGCTAACATCTTGATTTTTTCCTTGTGAGATCATAGCAGGGATCCTATGTGAGTCAAACGGACTTCTGACATACAGAACTATGAGTTAATAAGTGGGAATTGCTTCAAGCTACTAAGTTAATGGTAATTAGTTACATAGCAATAGAACAGTGACACCGAAGTATTCTTTCTCCTTCAAATATAAAATAGTTTCTTACCACTGATTATTAGAAACTTGATTATCATATGTTCTGGAGCAGTTTTCTTAATTTTTTTTTTTTGTTGGAGCTTCTTGTACCTATGGATGTATAATTTTCAACAGACTTGAAAAGTTTCATTATTATTTCTTTAAATATGTTTTTCTATCCCTTTATCTCTTTCCTATCCTTTTCAGACTCCAATTACACATGTATTTGGACTGCCTGATGCTTCCTCAACACTCACTGACCTTCTATTCATTTTTTTTAGTCTCCTTTTTTTTCTGTAGTTCACTGCGGTCAGTGCATATTAATATGTCTTCAAGTTGATTAATTCCTTCTGCAGTTTCTATGCTGCTGTTAATCCAATCTGGTTTTATTTTTACATCAGATATTTTATTTTTAATCTTTAGGTGTTAAATATGCATCTTTTTCATATCTTCCCTTTTTCTTGTATTTTTTCTTTCCTCAAACTTCCCAAACATAGGAATACATTTATAATTGCATTAACATCCTTGCCTACTAATTGTCATCTCTTTTATTTTTGGCTCCATTTCTACTGAATAATTTTTTGCCTCTTGGTTATGGTTATATTTTCCTGTGTCTTTGCATGACTGGTAATTTTTGATTGGATACTAGAAATTATAAAGTTTCCATTGTTGGATGCTAGATTTTTAAAATTATTTTTGGGGCTTGTTGCTGTGATTAAGTTGCATTACTTAGAATTAGTTTGATTCTTTCCAGAATTAATTTTAAGGTTTTCTAAGACAGGTCCAGTACATCCTATAGTTTGGGGCTAATTTGGCACCACTACCAAGGCCTTCTGAGGACACTGCACAATCCCCCACGTATTAAGAGATCTTCTCCCTCTGTATGGCAGGAGCACAACATATTAACAGCCCCATGTGTGCTTCAGTGGTTGTCTCACCTCATCTGTTTCTCCAGCATTTTTTCCCTGCCCTCAGTCTCCTCACACACACACATAGATGAGTGTGTTGCCAAAGTCTCAAGGAAGCTCTTTAAAGAGTTGAAAGCTCACTCTCTCGTTGTGTACCAAACTTCTTTCTGGTACTTAACCCTGCAACTTCTCCTCAGAACTCTGAATTCTGCCTCCTCGACTCAGCAAGACCATCAGATACTGTCTGGGTTTCCCTTCCCTGCTCCGCACGCTGAAAAGTATTTTTCTTCTGTGAGTTGAAGCACTTGCAGGACTCATGTTCATCATTTTTCTTCTGAGGACTGGTGTTCTGTGCTCTGTGTTTGCCAATATCTGAAACCCACTGTTTCACATATTCTGTCTGGTTTTCTAGTTGTTTAATGTCTAATGGTAAATTCAGGCTCTTTTATCTTCTCGTGGCCCAAAGTGGAAGTTTTAGGCACTCAGTACTCATAAACTCCAAAACTATATACTAAGAACCTACACAGGCCAAGCGAGTAATGCAAGCAAATTTTGAAATAGCACTGGAAAAGAACAGGACTTTCACAAATAATTCGTACTTTAAAAATAAAATATAGGACAAAAAAAAAAAAGTTTGTCTGCAGCCTAACAGGCCACCATTTTGTGTACTCAGTTCTAAATTCTTCTCCTTCCTTTCCACCTTTGAGTGTAAATCAAAATGATCAGAAAGTCCTCTTTTGCCAACCTCTGATAGGATGTGTATACTTGGTATGCGTTTATTCAACACATTAATCTTTAGGAATGTTTGCATTTTCCGCCTCAACTATACTTATGTTGTCTTTCTTCTTAGAAAATTCGAGAATTTCAGTCAAAATTTGAGGGAGGTGTATGTAAGAGGGTAGCAGAACAGAATGGAAAAGTGGAAGAGTCCAGTAAGAACTCTGAAAAATCACACCTGCTTTATCCTGACTGGTAGCCAGAGGTACAATGAGTCAATGCTGAACACTAAAAATTAGGCAGGGCATAGTGGTTATAATTGTGTTTTTCTTCAGAAAGGTCTGTGACACTCTAGCTAACTGCTGGATCTAATCAGTTCTGAAGGATTAAAATATAAATATACATTCACAAGTTTTAAATACCTGTATATAGTTATGCGTAATTTGTTTACAATCGACTACCTATGAAGTACATTCAGTAACATTTCAAAATGAGTGTAAACAACCCACATCTTGAAAAAGCAGCAATTCTTTAAAAATGTCACAAGGAAGTGGGTAATTATTACTCATAAACATCCTTAAATTAAGTCTCATATTTTTATCTCGACTTCACATGCGTGTAGTAACCAAAGCACAAAATGCTGATCTAGGTGAGGATTATCTTGCTGTCTATCTCTACCCAAGAGTAACGCTAACGACAGCAAAGCCCCTGTGTCCCTGTGTTATAACAAAGTCATTCAACTTCTGGAGGAGCAGAATGACACCTGGGAAAATAATTTGAGAAACATACCTAGAATGGTAGAATCGATCAATCAAATTCTGTGAACTGGATAAGTATTTTACAGCTTTAGAACTTTGAGGGGATTAAGAGGAAATACTATAAATGCTGCCAAGATTTCCCACCAGCACCCCAGAAAATGAAAAACCTGATGTTTTGCATACTTCAACTCATATAGGAGTTTAAAAGAAATTATTTAGGCAGACAGTGAAGGTAAGGAAGTCCTCAGTAAGGTTTTCCTTTTAATGAAAAGCAGCCCCAAAATAATTTTCTAACAAAGAGCAGCCTGTAAAATCAAGCTGCAGACATAGACGAGCAAGCTGGAAGCATGCATGGGTGAATGACGGCAGTTGTGTCTACAGAAAAAGGCTACCTATGACTAGGGATGATCAAAATGGTAGCTCCATCTTCCCTTCTCTTTGCCAAACCACGTGTACAGTAGTAAGGAGCAGACAACATGGCGCTGGAGAAGTAGAACGTTTATTTGCGTAATAAGACTAGGGTAGGGTGACCAGCCTTCCCGTAAGTGATATATAAATGCCACACCTGGTCAAACCAATCTGTGGGCCCTAGGTAAATCAGACAGCACCTCCTCAAGCCTGCCTATAAAATGTGCTACAGTCACTGCAAGCGGGATTTTCCTTTTGGAAGCCCCTCTCCCTCACTAGGAAGGGAGCTCTTCTCCATTCTCCTTCTTTTGCCTATTAAACCTCTGCTCCCTACCTCCTCTTGCTCAGTCTTCTGAATCTCTGTCCAGGGTTTACATGCCCAGGGGTGGGTTCTGAGGCCCCTGCCCAGGTTCACATTCCAGCCCTGTAGTGTTGGGGGCTGAACCTGCTCAGTCTCTCATCTCTAGGAACAGGGCACATGCAATAGTCAGCGGTAGGGGGTGGGGGCCAGATTTCAGTTTTCTCTTCTACAAATAATGCTGGTGTGTGTGCATTGTTGTAAGAGTATTTTTGCAAAATAAATTTGTTAAAACAGAAAAACAAAATACTCTCTGGTCCTAAACTCCTCGTGTGTGCCCATCTCCTTAATCTGCTTGGTGCAAGAGGATGAACCCCAGATATTTACCCCAGACAATGATGCTGCTTCACAACCTAAGAATAAACTGGTGCCAGAAATACAGCAATACAGCTCTCATGTAAGAATGCCTGAGAGAATGTACAATCCAACAAATGACTGATCAGTAGCCACTGAGCTCTCATGATGAGAACCTATGTGTCAAATGTGTGCTACACATCCCATCCCATCCACCTGAAGGCTCTTTCCATCATCAGTGATGATGGAAAATAAATCATTCATTTCACTAGCTCTATGCAAATTTATTTTTTAAAACTCCCAAGTGAAAATAAAACCCAGGCTTTCTCAGAAATAAAATAAATTTAATTGTATATCAACCTTCATTATTTTAACATAACCACGGCCTTCCCTAGTGCTAATCTTTGGAGAAGTTGATGGTACTTGGTGTGATCTAAGAGCAATCAGACAGCACCAGCCATTCTTGACAAATTCTTAACAAGCTACACCTGCCTATAATCATCTAGACAAATTCTTAACATGCTACACTTGCCTATAATCCACCAATTGGAAAATCATGTTAACTACCGAGTATGATGTCTATTTCATAGGTGAGGTATTTACTTAAAGTGTTAAGGTCTGGGAAAACAGTCAGGGCTTGCTAGCAACTATTGAATTATTATTATATTTTGAATGCAGAGTTTTTTTGTTTTTTTTTTTTACTTCTTCCCATTTCTATAGTTATCTTCCCCAAATTTATATATTTTATATATATATATATATTTTTTCAACTTTTATTTTAGATACAGGGGGTTCATATGCAGATTTGTTACGTAGTTATAGTGCATCCAGGTAGTAAGCACAATACTCAATAGTTTTTCTACCCATACCCTGTTCTTTCCTTCCCCACTCTAGTAGTTCAGAGCGTCTACTGTTCTCATGTTTATGTCCCTGAGTGCTCAGTGTTTTTATTTTAGCCAGGTTTCAGAGACAATCCCTATTTCCTTTAACTATTCAGTGAAGAATTCTGTTGATCACCTTCTTGAATGCCTTCTTCCTTTCTTCCTTCCTTCCTTCCTTCCTTCCTTCCTTCCTTCCTTCCTTCCTTCCTTCCTTCCTTCCCCTCCCTCCTCCCTCCTCCCATTCCTCCTTCCCTCCTTTCCTCCTCCCTCAAAGAAGACTTCCTGGAGTACTCTAACTAGAATGGCTGCCCTGTTCAACATTCACTGACAATTTTCAGGTAGTCTGACCTTTTTGTAATGAACATGGTATCTTATTTATTAAGGTTAGTGCAAAAGTAATGGCAGTTTTTGCAATTAAAAGTAAGGGCAAAAACCACAGTCACTTTAGCACCAGCCTAATACCTAAAGAAAATCCAGTCAGCCTTCCATATCCATGAGTTCTGTATCTACAGATCCATTCAACCCCAGATGAAAAATATTCTTTAAAAGATAGAATAACAATAACACAAACAAAAAAATAATACTCTATAACAACCATTTATATAGTATTTGCATTGTATTAGGTATTATAAGCAGTTTAGAGATAAAGTATACAAGAGGATATGTGTAGGTTTTATACAATTACTGTGATATTTTATATAAGGGACTTGAGCATCCATGAACTTTGTTATCTGAGGCAGGTCCTGGAACCAATATCCAGAACTACCAAAGGACAATTCTGTATGTGTTGTGGTCAAGGACTGTACTTGGGCTAACACCTCCTAGCAATTAACAGTAAATGCAAAACATCTAATTTTAAATAGGTTCATATTTTAATATATCTAGATACCATTTCCTTCTGTTTCTTGTTTTACCACTGTGTGTAAATCTTTTCTGCCTCTGATGAAAAATTACATAACTTTTCTCTTATAAGAAGCATTTTCTCTCATTTGGTCAAATTCATATGAACATTCATTCATTCATTCACTTATAACTGCTACCATATCAAATTACAAACCTGCCTCCTTTCAGTATCATCTTCGTCTATGAAAAAATAATCATTTTCTTTTTTTTCAGCCAATTTGAACAAGGCAATAAATTTAGAAATCAATATAAGTCAAGTTGCAGTATATGCCCCTGTAAGAGTTAGGTATGAATATAAATCAAATAATTTTAAGTCAGTTACATTCAATATTATTAAAAGGGAAGTTAAAAATATAACTGTTATGCCCATCTGCTAAGGAAATCTCTCTAAGAGCAATGGATATATTTATAGCCAATAAAAATCTATTTTCCCAAATAAAGAAGAAAATCTTTCCATCACAATGTAAAATTTAAAGTCTCATGTCTGTATTTTTCTGAATGATCATTTAATTTTATGCTACTATTGTTGAAAAATTATGTCCAGTACACTGCAAATTCTACCATCTGCCTTCAGAAATTCTCCAGAATATCTTTCAAAGATTGATAAATTATTCATTTCCTGAAGTTGTGCATCAGAGCTTTACAGCTCATAAATAGTACAAAGTAAATTATGCAGGGTATACCTTACAGACACAAGATTTGTAAAGGAACCCTGTATATGCTCTGTTTTCCATACAGAAAACGTGATATCATTCATTGATATGTTTTGACGTTCTTCCAGGGATTATGGAACTTTACCTAATCTAGCCATTTAATTTGCATCTAAATAGATAGGTTTTAGATTGAACCAATTTTAGATATATCAAAAAAAAAAAAACAAAAACTGTCTTCCCGCAGCACTTAATCTCCATTTGGAAAGAGCCAGTATATAGAAATCCTTTTGCTTTGTATCCTTTTCTGATCAAGCCCTAGCCCTCACCACATATTTATACATTTGATGACAGAATTTTACCCTTAGCTCTTCATTTTTCTCATGTAAATTGAAATCCTTTTTCTTTTTCTGATCAATTCACTGCAAGACCAACCCACAGTGAATTTTTATACATGAAAGGAGAGGTTGTCTGTGGAGCTGTTTGCCTACAACCATAACATGATTATTTTGGAAGAATGTGACATGACGGGGCCTTCTGATGGCCACCCCATCCTGCTATTCTGCCCCCAAAGCGAATAAGCTTTTCCAGTTAGAGACTCCTTGATATTTGTTGAAGTTAACTTTTAACTGTTAAAAACATACAAATAACAGCAATGGAGATTTCAGTTAGGCACTGTACAGCTGAACACTTGGAGACTTCAGAAAGGCAACTAGATTCTTATAATAGTGTGAGAAACTCCAGGCTACGATGGTGGACACAACTCTGTACTCAGCATAACACGAGTTAAAAGCACAACTCTAGGAACCTGCTGTGAAGCAAAATGCCATCTTCACTTTCTACCTGTGTTTAGCTCTTGCATTTGAGTCAATATGAGATATACCTTTCATCCCTCAAGAATCCCAGGACCATCACCTTACCATGTGTCAGTATCTACTAAAGTAGAGCATTCTCTTAACCTGCATGCCTGCAATATCAAGTATGAACTTGAACAAAATGTATGTATGCTCACCAAAAGACACATACAAGAATGTTTTCCATGGTAGTATTAGTCATATAATACTACTAATAATAAATATTAGAAGTCACTCAATGTCCATCATGAATAGAATGAATAAATTGTGGTATGTCTGTGCCGCGAAATACTAGGCTCAGTGAAAATGAACACGTCAATGTGGATTAACCAAATAACATTAAGGAAATGAAGCCAGACACACTCAAAAACAACCCACATAAGTCATTTATATAAATTTCAAGCATTAATAAAGGGTACCAGAAGTTAAATCATATCACCCTTTGATGGGCATATTATTATTCTTATAATTAATAATAGTAACTGAGAAGGATCCGTAGGATTCTTCTGAAATTTTTGTGATACTATATTTTACTTCTTCACCTGGGTGCCGGCCACATGAGCATGTTTACTTTACAAAAATTCATTGTGCTGTGCCCTTACAATTTGTCCATATTTCTGTATGTAGGTCATATTTCAATAACAAGTTTTTAAAAAAAACAAACCTTTAAAAGGTCCAAAAATAAGCAAAACATATCAACTAGAAGAATGAATATTTTCCCCAAGTTACCAGCTCACATACAATGCCAGCATGAAAACGCAGTGAATTATCAGAAAAACACAGAGTGTCTATCTTTTCTGTTACTAGTTTGAAACTTCCCGAAGAGATTGATTTTATCTGGAGTGCCACACATTTCATGTAGATCAAAGTAGAGTTCTGATTTAGATGTGTCAGTTCATGGCATGATTTTTGAATGGACATTTGACACGGAATAATTATACATATCATCACTGAGAAACGGATCAAAATCATTTGAGGGAAAATTCCCTGATCCAACTTTTCCATATGCAGCTGTCATGCTCTCAAACAAGAAAAAAACCAAAAACCAAAACAAAACAAAAACAAAAGAAAAAAAAATACCAGCACAGAAACTAGAATGCCATCCCACACTTCCTTCATTAAAGGTCACTTTGCTTTGTTGACAAAATTTGAGCAGT
Source organism: Papio anubis (assembly GCF_008728515.1). Lineage (NCBI taxonomy): Eukaryota > Metazoa > Chordata > Mammalia > Primates > Cercopithecidae > Papio > Papio anubis. Next base: position 117,334,061 of record NC_044986.1, read on the forward strand.
GATGAAGACCCAGTGCCCTCAAGGAATTTCCCATTCTGGTGATCTTTTGCAGATCTCACTTCCGGTGATGTTATAACCGTGGACTTCATCAGAGTGATTCACACCAATCACAGCTGACAAAATTAAGCTGTATCATATGCGGGTGACTGAAACACAGAATCATTGTTTCCTCAGTTGTGCTGGCTGGGCTTTTTGATCCTTGGGGATGGTTTTGAAGCTGCAAATTCAGTGAATTAGCACCCCTGATAGAAGTCTGATTCTTTCATCTTCCTTCCAGTGTCTATTATCCACTCACACAAGGATTTCAATTTAGGGGTGATCAAGAAAGCAACATCCAGCTTCAAGTAGTAATTGTCTCTTTTGATGTGATCTGTTTTACATAAAAATGAATGAAGATGCACATCTCTGGAGGAGAACTTGTACATTTTTAAAGAATCAGTAAGCAATGTGCCTCCTGAAACTATGTAAGGAAAATTAGTCTTCCTCCATTTGTATTGCATTATACTGTATTGATCGGTTGATTGTTTTTTGGTATAAAAGACACTGAATTCAAATGACTTAGCCAAAATTTGTGTAGCAAGTTGCTGATAGGACCAAGTCTGGGACCAGAAGCCACTTTTTCCAAGCTTTTTGAGTCAAAGGCATTCTTGCCTTGTGATGTTACTTAAACATTATAATGCTGTATGGTAATAGATATGACGGCACCTTCACGCATTCCTTTATCTTTTTGATTTTGTCAACAGACTAAATCCATCTATTTGTATAAATCCAAAACACTTCAGGCATCGTGGGGGCAGACACAAAGCTTCATATAAAATTTAATACATCTTGGTCCATGAGGTGCTAAGCACTGAATCTTACAGAAGAAATACACTCACCTTTCCAATCCCTTTGTTGTTCCCTAATACCAAATAAAGCAAGGGCAGGAAAAAAACTTAGTGTACCAAATGTAATAGGAAAAAGCATTAAATAGCTCAAGTGCTCTCCTTTAAATATTATCAAGTGGAAAATCTACACAGTACAAACAGTAAGATATTGAAAGTTTTTTAAAAACATCAAGGAGTCTTGATCTTCCAACATTGACATTTCTGCTCATTGCAATCAGATCCTTGGATTTTTCACAAGTTGTTGGAGTTGGAGTCAACCCACAGTAAATTTGTATTACTTTGAAACATTGGAAATAATGGTAGACCTCCATGATTCATCCAAAACTTGAAAATATACGCATAGCAATTGGAGAGGGAAAGTAATTATTTCAACTCTAATTATCACTTTTTAGGTGGAAACTACAAATGAGAACAATGAGAAAGGAAAGCATCTCTATGTCCTAATTCCTATTTCTACAGTGAGATTACACAGCATATTTCAGGTCTATCTTCCAACTCCAGAGGATTAGACCCCACAGCCTTTAAAAAATAAAATTGAAAATGTCAACATGCGCAGAAATAAAAATGGGTGACCATTATGTCACATAAATAGATGTGGAATGAGAGACTAGCCCTTTTTATTCACATTCACTTAAATATTAGGGGATTTCTATTCATTTACATTATTTATACTTGGAAAGATGTTTGTCTTAGTTGGGGAAATATATTTTGCACATCTTGATAAACATGTTCCTTAGAATGCCAGACCCAAGAGATGCTTCTTGGTAAATTATTTCTGTGTTCAACTAAGTTTGAGAGACTGAATTCTCTGCAGCTCGTTCAGATATTACAGAGCATAACAATGTAACAAAAACTGAGAAACCATGCCGTAAAGATACCTTTAACCTAGTCTCTTTCTAATAATTCTAACATTATTATTTCTAATCATAAAAGCCTATTTCTTGAGAAACACATTAATAGCTTAAGAATGACTGGGTTCTTCCCAACACACTTGGGAAATCCTGGTAGTAAAACATGGTGAGTGAAACAAGCATTAAATTATAATTAAAATAGATATCATTAACTCCATTTTATATTTCTTTCAGTCATCTTATATTTTTGAATACAATCATGTGCCGCATAGCAACATTTAGGCCACCAACTGACTGCATGTATGATTGTGGTCCCATAAGATTATAATTCCATATTTTACTGTACTTTTTCTATGCCTAGATATGTTTAGAAACACAAATACTTACCATTGTGTTACAATTGCCTGCTGTATTCAATGCAGTCACATGCTGAACAGGTTTGTAGCCTGAGCAATAGGCTACACCATCTAGCCTAGGTGTGTAGTAGACTCTACCATCTATTAGGTACATGTGTAAGTTCACTCAGTGATGGTCTCCAACGAAATTGCCTGATGATGCATTTCTGAGAACGTATGCCCATCATACAGGATGTGTAACTATAATTACTTAGGCTGGGCCTCGAAGTCCCTGCCTGGAATACCCTACTACCTACCTTTTTTTGTCTATGTGAATATTACTCAAAATTCAAACAGTATGCCATACCTCACTAAAACCTTTTCACATTCCAGCTTTGGGATAAATCTTCCTCTCTGTGCTTTCACGTCCTTCTGTGTCACCCTTTATCTTGCCTGCACTGTAACTGTCATATATTGTAACGGTCTGGTGACATCTTTTCTGCCCCCTTTAGACAGGCAAGTTCCTCGCCTTTCATTCCCCATGTGCTGTCCCACAGCCATTCTCCATCCCTTTCAGCCCTCCTCTGTGCCCAGGAGGTACCCTGTCACAGAATGCATTAGCTGGGTCCTTGGGCTTGGGTTTGCCCAAGGGGAGGCACAAACAGGAAGTAAGTGAGGAGAGGAATTTGCAGTGTGTTTCCTCGGGCCTTGATCCTGGCAACTACAGCTCTTGCAGAGGGGTCCGTCCTCCACAGGTCCATCTTACAGAGTCTGGTAGCTACTGTCAGAGCAATAGCTTCAAGCCCTGTTTCCCCTTCAAGCCTTGTTGCCTAATAGTAATGCTTTCCTTTGTTACTAATCCTAGGGACTGCAATGTCTTCTCTTGAACCTGCTCACCTTTGTAAACAGTCCTTCCTTCAAGTCTCTGTAGTTGAACAATCTGAGTGGAGTCCTATTTGAGGCCACAGACCTGTCTAACACACATGTCTTACACACTGGAACATAGTTTCTAGGGTAGTGCCTTGCATACATTAAGGATATATTTTTATTATAATTTATTTATATGTATTTATTTATTTTTTGAGATGGAGTTTCACTCTTTTCACCCAGGCTGGAGTGCAATGGCACAATCTCAGCTCACTGTAACCTCCACCTCCCAGATTTAAGTAATTCTCCAGCCTCAGCCTCCTGAGTAGCTGGGATTACAGGTGCCGGCCACTATGTCCTTCTAAGTTTTTGTATTTTTAGTAGAGATGGGGTTTCACCATGTTGGCCAGGCTGGTCTTGAACTCCTGACCTCAGGTGACCCACCCGCCTTGGTCTCCCAAAGTGCTGAAATTACAGGTATGAGCCACTGCGCCTGGCCAGGATATATTTTTTAAAACAAGACCTTTGCTCAATTAAATAAGAATGAATGCCTTTAATGATACGATTAAATAAATTAGTCCAAATAGGCAAATAACAAAGCTCCAAACTTTGGGGGCATTTCAAGTACTCAGAAAAAACAATGTTGACATTCTTCAGCAGTCGTCACTATTCCTTAATTTGTGTTTAGGCGTGAGATGAATTATAAATGATGAAGTTTCATTAAGCCTCCTGAAGCTGCTTAAACAATTAGTGTCACTGCTTTTATCTCTAGATTATTTTGGGGATCAACATAGAAACTGATCAAGACTTAAAACAGGAAAGAAGTTATACCTACCAGCCAGAGCCTAAAACACGTTCTTTGAAGGTTCCTATTAAACTACAGGGTTAAATTTGTCAAACATTGACGTTAAATTAGTTTAGCAGATCTAAGCAAATGTAATATTATCTTAACATGGAAAGGTTTATTAGAAATTATCTAGTCTAGGCTGGGCACAGTGGCTCACACCTGTAATCCCAGCACTTTGGGAGGCTAAGGTGGACGGATCACGAGGTCAGGAGATCAACACCATCCTGGTCAACATGGTGAAACTCCATCTCTACTGAAAATACGACAATTAGCTGGACATGGGGGCACGTGCCTGTAGTCTCAGCTACTCAGGAGACTGAGGCAGGGGAATCACTTGAACCTGGGAGGCAGAGGTCACAGTGAGCTGAGATCGCACCACTGCACTCCAGCCTGGTGACAGAGGGAGACTCCATCTCAAAAAGAAAAAAAAGAAATTATCTAGTCTAGAGATTCTCAATGCTATCTCAATACTCCTTTTTAGAGCAAATGTCTTACAATTCCTTCTTTATTATATTAAATAAAATTTTTTATATATGTCATGTAGCCACATAGCCAACGGCAAAGTATCTATATAACAAGTTATCTATAACATTAAAGTAAAATAATAATAAATGATTTGTTATAAAGTATATTTCAACACGTTAGTTCTTGGGAATGATAACACTTTGGAGGATACAGTGGAGTCTGTGAACCTATGCCTAGAATCTTGTACATAGACTAATGCAGGTGTGTTGTAAGACAGTGCTAATACACAAGTGACATTGCCTTTGTACTATGAGTTTCTTACCTAGGAAACAGAAGATGATATTGTTAATAGCATTAGCTTTATTTTCTGCTCCTCTGACTTCATTGTTTTTACTGTGTTTGCTTTGTCCTGAGAATAGGAATTTTACATGTTCACTTTGGTATACTAAGCACATGGAAAGAGTGTGCCATTCCAGATATTTATTGCTGTGCACTAAATTACTCCAAAACCTAGTGGCTTAAGACAGCAATCTTGACTTCAAAGTGAGGCCTCAGTAAAGTCTCCCTTCAAAAATCCATCATGTAACTAAACAAAATTGCCAGAAAGAACTATTTCAGACCTCAGAAAATTAACCAGAGGCATACTACAGTGTTGAGAAGTGTTTACTCAAGAAAAACTACTGAACCTCTGGCAAAACTAGTGAGAATCTCTAAGCCTGTTCCCATTTCCCTCTTCCAGTTTAGTCAATGTGGTAGTTATTACCAGAGTAGGTCAAGTCATGAAAACCAGTAATTTTGCTACTGGTGGAGGCTGACTTGATTTGGAGAAGAATGGAAGCAAATTCAATACCCCTGGGTATTGTCAGAGATGGTGATAACTGATATGGTTTGGCTTTTTGTCCCACCCAAATCTCATCTTGAACTGTAATCCCAGTGTGTTGAGAAAGGGAACTGGTGGGAGGTGATTAGGCGGCGGCAGGGACTTTTCATGGGGCCAGTTTCCCCCCATGCTAGTGAGTGAGTTCCAATGAGATCTCATGGTTTTAAAGTGTTTGCCAGTTACCACTCCGCTCTCTCTCTCCTCCTGCCTTGTGAAGAAGGCGTTTGCTTCCCCTTCTTCCCCTTCCGCCATGACTGTAAGTTTCCTGAGGCCTCCAGAGCCATGCAAAACTGTGAATCAATTAAACCTCTCTCTATATACATTTCCCAGTCTCAGATACGTCTTTGTAGCAGTGTAGAAACAGGCTAATACAGTGACCTTGATGTCAAATGAATGAAGACGTCCAATGTCTCAGCAAATCTGAGGCCCAGACTTGGATGGGGAAAATACTAGATTGGTGGGCTATCCAGAAATGTAATGGTGAAAGCTGAAAAATTAAACAAAAGTTAAAGGCCTTGATAAACTTCCCAATGTTCCTTGTGGTCTGGAAATCAGTGCACACGCACAAGACAGGACTGGAGTGGATCCCAGATATCCACATCTAGTAAGTGGGAGGAAGGAAACAGTGAAGATTCAAGAAAAGTCCAAGAAATAGAGAAAAACAACAGAGAAACATTTAGCTAAACTGACCAAAAACAAAAGGGAAAACACTCAAATGACCAAAATCAAGAAGTAAAGAAGATATCATAACTGATACTACAGAAATTACAAGGATTATAAGGTAATGCTATAAATAATCATATAACAATGAATATATCGTTAGGTAAAATGAATATATTCCTAGAAAGATACAAATTAATGAATCTGACTCAAGAAGAAATAGCAATCTGAATAGACCTTCACAAAATGAAGAAATAAAATTAGTAATTAAACATCTCCCCACAAAGAAAAGCTCAGGCCCAGATGACTTCATTTGTGAATTCTACCAACTCAAAGAACAATACCAATACTTCAGAAACTCATTCAGAAAAATAAAAAGTGATGGAACACTTCCAACCCTAAAGCCAGCTAAAGACAACAGAGGAAAAGAAAACTATGGAACAATATCCCTCATGCATACAGATGTAAAATTACCTTTGACAAAATATTAGCAAACTAAAGCTAGCAACACGTATAAAGCACTATATTCTATGGTCAAATGGGATTTATCCCACCAATGTAAGATTGGTTTAACATGCAAAAAATCAATTAGTGTGAACACAATGTTAATAGAATGAAGAACAAAAACCACAGGATAAGTTCAACAGACACAGAAATTTGTTTAACACACACTCCAACACCAACTCACAAAACAAACAAAAACCTCTTTAAAAAGAGAGAGAGAGAGATTGAAAGGAACTTCTTCAATCTCCTAAAAGGAATCTATGAAAAACCTGCACCAAACATCACATTTAATAATTGCATAGTCAGGGTTTTTCAGATAAATTGAACCAACAGGAGATTGAATGATCAATTAGAATTGGCTCATACAATTGTGGGGACTGACAAGTGGAAATCAGTAGGGAAATCCAGCAGGCTGGAAACTCAGGCAGGATTTCCACAGTACAGTTTTGAGGCAGAATTCATTGTTCTTTGTGTAACCTTAGTTTTTGCTCTTAAAGCCTTCAATGGATTCAGTCAGTTCTACCCACATAATAGAATGTATTCTTCATTTAAAGAAGGGGTCTCCAATCTTTTGGCTTCCCTGGAACACATTGGAAGAAGAATAATTGCCTTGGGCCACACATAAAATACACTAATACTGATAGCTGATGAGCTGAAAAATGCAAAAAAAAAAAAAAGTCTCATAACATTTTAAGAAAGTTTACAAATTTTGTTGGGCCACATTCAAAGCCATCTAGGGCCACATGCGGCCCACAGGCCGTGGGTTGGACAAGCTTGATTTAAAGTTTACTGATTGCAAATGTTAATCCCTTATACAAAATACTATCATGGCAATATTTAAAGTAGTGTATTACCAAACAATTGAACGCAATAGCCTAGTCAAATTGACGCATTAAATTAACCACCAAAATATTGAACATGGTGATTTTTTTCTAAAATTATAAACAAGGCAAGAATATCTGCTCATGCCACATCTATTCAACATTGTACTGGATGTGATGGTTTATCCATTGCAATAAGGCAGAGAGACAGAGAAAATGGGAGAAAGAAAAAGGGAAATATTAAAGGAATTCAGATTGGAAGGAAGAAATAAAGCTGAATTTATTCAGAAAAAAATCCTAGGAAATCCACAAACTAAAAGAAAAAAAGTATTAGAGCTAATGAACTCATTCAGCAAGACTAAAGGATACAAGATGAATATTATATTCATATATATTCATCTTGCATATATTCATATATATGAATACATATATATAATATTTCTACATACTGACAACAAACAATGGATATTTATATAGATCTTTATATATAGAGAGAGAGAGAGATATCTATATAGATATTTATACAGATCTCAATTTACATAGATCCCCTAAGAGGATTAACATGAAAACAAACTTCCCCAAATTGCACTGCAGCGCAGTTTTCACAGATCATGCTCAAAGTCCTTAGTAGTAGTGTATATTGAAAGAATAGTCTCTGGTTTATTTAAAAAAAAAAAAAAAAAAAAAAAAACAGCATATTCACAGCATAACCGGAACATCTTACTCAAAATTTCTTTTTAGCGGATCTTTCAGACCTCTAGAGGATTCTCTGAAGGCTTAGCCAGACTAGTCAACCATAGTTAATACTTATTTATGTATTCATCATTTCTTTTCTTCAAACAGCAACACTCCTGGTTCTTTAAATGCTCTCATGAAGTTTTCTGAGCCACAAGGATCTATTCCGGGGAAATGCTGAGATGAATATATGGCAAAAAGAAACTAAAGGGAGAAAAAGTCTAAATTACAGTCCCAAACTTGGAGGCAAACAAGATGCAATTAAATTATGTGAGTTTTTCAAGTAAAAGAAAACCCTCGATTTTAAGCAGTACGTATACTTCCTAATGGAAAATGTCCATTTGGGAGCTAAGGGTGTGGTACTCTGAAAGTGTCAGGATGTGGTCAGGCGTTGGGAAAATAAGCCTGAGACGTAAAGGCATTGTGCTTCAAAGTTCCAGGGCTGCCACTGATTCATGCCCCTCTTCACTTGCTCAATAAAACATTCCCTCATGTGAAAGGATGAATTAAAACAATGAGTATGTGCTTCCTAAATACCATTTTCAACATCCACTAACGTTTGACAATCTTGATTAAGATTGAAATTACTCTGCATAGTATTCCATGGTGCATATGTACCACATTTTCTTTATTCATTCTATCACTGGTGGGCATTTAGGTTGATTCCATGTCTTTGCTATTGTGAACAGTGCTGCAACGAACACACGTGTGCATGCGTCTTTATAATAGAACGATTTGTATTCCTTTGGGTAGCAAACTAACACAGGAACAGAAAACCAAATACTGTATGTTCTCACTTATAAGTGGGAGCTAAATGATGAAAATACATGGACACAAGGACACAAAGAGGGGATCAACAAACACTGGGGCCTGTTGGAGGGCGGAAGTTGGGAGGAGGGAGAGGATCAGTAAAAATAACTAATAGATATTAGGCTTAATACCTCGGGGATGAAATAATCTGTACAACCAACCATCATGATATAAGTTTACCTATGTCACAAACCTGAACATGTACCCCTGAACTTACAATAAAAGTTTTCTTTTCTAAAGAGAAATTACTCTTACCCTTTATGGAGTTTGTTTACAAAACTAGGCAACGTCTCTCTACAGCTTAACCCACAAATGGAGAAGGAAAGAAGGAAATCACTTTGTGATGAGTTGAGTGGGTGCCCTGATAAAAACATATTCACAACCCCTGGAGGCGGAGCTGGCAGTGATCCGAGATCGCGCCACTGCACTCCAGACTGGGAGACACAGCGAGACTTCGTCTCAAAAACAAACAAACAAAAAACCAGGTTCACAATATCACAATCTGCAGAAATGAATAGCTAATGATAATTTAACACTTTCTATGCACCAGGCACTTTGCACTTGGCAGCGTGCATCACAGGATTTCCATTCTTGCAACAGCTCTTTAAGGTAAATACTCTTACTCTTCCCATTGTATAGATAAATTATATTGCAGATGTATATTACAATGTATATTACCTTGTACGGATGGATTATATTAACATTATGTTAATTATCTTGTACAGATAAATTAAGAAGATAAAGTCTTGAAACATCACATAACATATCAAAGATGAGCTGATGTCTCAATCCAATTCTATATTGAATTGGAGACTTTAGCTCTTAATTGGAAAGCTGTGTTGCTCCTTTTAGACCATTTGAAATTCCCAGACTTCCCTGAATCATTTTCTTAGGCTGGTCATCCATTTTCCCATTCCTGCCCTCAGTCCTTGAAAAATTCTTTCATAGGTGGACATGATAACAATGTATACAACTAGAATTTTTTTAAGATTGCTGAAATTAGGGTGAGCATCCTCTAATTCTCTGATTATACTACAATCTGTTCAATAAAGCCTGCTATAAAAAGAGACTCTTTGGCATTTTCAACCATATAACTGAATAAGGAACATGTTATCTCCCGACGTTAATACCCTGTGTAACCTGTGCACTTCCTAGACTAGCCTTGAACTCAGTATAGTTCTCAAAGACTTTGTTTTCCCATGACCTTATGTACCAGTACAGTTTTCATTAAATTATTATTTACTAAATTAACATACATTTATATTAATTATAATATAAAACTTCAATTACATGAGGCCAGGTGCTTGACCCCTGGAGGAGAGACTGACACGGATTACATCGTAAGGAAGAGAAGCTTGTTTTCTCAGGACACCAAGGATGCAAGCAAGGGTGTGCAGAGTGGGCTTTGCCTAGGATAATGAGGATCTGACCACTTCTTTTTTTAATATGTCAGTTCACCACCATGCCATCATGTTGCCCACGCCACTCTGCAGCATGCTTTGCAGATATCATCGTCTCAGTAAAGTAAGCTACACTTTTACTCGTTCCCAAGTTTATATGCCACTGAAGATTTACTGCCAATTTGATTTATGAACTTCCTTTGCTTGGTTCCGATATCAATAGAATGCATGACCCTATTCTTCTCCTTATATTCAAAGTTTTCCTGAACATGAAAATAAGCTGTGTTAGATAAACACATTTGTGATATTCTCTTTGCAGCGGAAGATAGACCAACACAGGGGTGCAAGGAGAGGGTTGTCAAATGAAAAAGACTACAATTCTAAAAGAGAAAAGAGTTCCACCCTGAAACATTTACTACTAGCACTTTAAGTAAGACATTTAGTTTTGGAGGTCCTCAGGCTCCTAAAAGTACTACTAGAAAAACACTTCCTGTCCTACCTTCTTTGTACATAGCAAATCATATGTCAAAGTGCTTTGGAAGGAATAAAACATTATACAAAAATATAGTAGCATTGTAGTATTTGGGTACCTTGTCAAAGACCAGAGATAGAGTCATCAAACAGATTTTCTCTTCTTTTCCTCTTACTCTCCCATCTTTCTGCATGAAGTATGACAAAGACAGTTCTGAAAGAAAGACACGCCTCTTTGCTTCCCTTTCCAAAGCACATCCCACATTCTATTAATGCTTCTCCCCAACTCCTCAGTTCCCTTTATCCTCATGGTGTTTCAGCTCCCGATTTCCCAGCAATCACGTTTAAAGACCACAGAGATTAAAATTAAAATTCTGGGTAATTTTGAGAAAATATTTTGACCTCTTTGAGACAGAGGTTTTCAAAGAGCTATTACTCTGAAGTTGATGTATATTCTTTCACATATTTATTTTGTATTTATCTGTAAGCGTTACGTAAAACTGTTTTACATGTTTTAAAAATTACTTAATGGATAGCATATACTCCATGTCACTCTGAATTTTTTTTTGCTTAAATTTTGTTTTCCCAGGCTTATCTATATGGATATATAAGCTCACGTTTAGTAGTTTTAACTATGTACACAATTGTATGGCTATACCAATTTTTCAATTTCTTTCCCCTTACATTGTAATTTTAGTATTATATTATAGTCAATGCTGCAATAAATGCCATTGAATATATCTCCATTTGCAGCTGACTGAGAGATTCTCTGCTAAGTTTCAGGATCAGAGACAATTTGCAGGGTCAAACATATTAAATATTGGCAAGTTGTTTTGAAATGTGATCATACCAATTTCTACTCTCACCAGAAACATATGAGTGTCTGTTTCTTTACATTCACCCAAAACTTGATGGTTTCATACTTTAAACTTTTACCTTTATTGTGAAATATGTGACATATACAAAAGGGTGACACAAGCAATTTTAAAGACAGACGAAGAGGAAAGGAAGAAGAAAAAGAGGAGACAAACATTTATGTGCCTACAACAAAAATTAAGAAACAGAACATTCATATTTCGCTCTCTTTCCTGAATTTTTCTGCAATTTGGGTTTGTCATCTTCTTGCTTTTTTCACAGTTTTGCCATATATTTACACACAAATAACCAGTATGCTAATTAGGTTGTTTTTGAACTACAAATAAATGACACATAAAAATTTGAATTCTTTCATACCTGCTCAACATTGTACTTTAAATTCATTCATGTTATTGAGTATAGCTTTAGGTTATTTTCACTACTATAAAGTATTTCACTTAGAGAATACAAACAATGCTTCACTACTCTACCATTAATTGACATTTTGTTTATGTTCCGGTTTTTACATACTTTTCTGTTTGTTTGTTTTTTGAGATGGACTCTCGCTCTGTCTCCCAGGCTGGAGTGCAGTGGCACAATCGTGGCTCACTGCAAGCTCTGCCTCTTGGGTTCATGCCGTTCTCCTGCCTCAGTTTCCAGAGTAGCTGGGACTACAGGTGCACACCACCATGCCTGGCTAATTTATTCGTAGTTTTAGTAGAGACGGGGTTTCACCGTGTTAGCCAGGATGGTCTCGATCTCCCGATCTTGTGATCTGCCTGCCTCGGCCTCCCAAAGTGATAGGATTACAAGCATGAGCCACAGCGCCTGGCCTTATATACATGTTTTTGCTCGAGTTTTCTTGTTATTTGTCCTTGCCATAATATCCGGAGGAGCTCTTTATGTTGTGATAGATGCCCTCTGAAGACAGCCATCCCCAGTTGTGTCCTTACCTGTTTTCAAATGTTTCTATATGCATCAAGCAGTAAAGTCAGCTTTCCATCTGCTAGAATCAGGGCTGGCCTTGTGACTTGCTTTAATCAATAGCATGAAGCAGAAGTAATATTGTGCAATCTCAGACCTTGATTTTATGGGGCCTGGCAGCTGCCACTTTCCCTCTTGACTTTATTTCACCCTTATTATTGAAAGATAGTTCAGCTGGGTATAGAAATCTAAGCTAAATTTTTTTTCAGGACTTTGAGGATAACTTCCACCATCTTTTGGCTTTAATATTGCTGTTAAAAAGTAAACTACTCCTCTAATTACCAGTCCTTGAAGGCATTCCCTTTCCTATCAGCAGTCCTGCATGCAGTTTCTCTATACTCCTCTAGGCAAAAATCTCTTTTATTCATTCAATATTCTGTACTTATCATATATATCTTTATTTATGTAACTATTTAGACATATATGTATGGATGGATGCATGCATGTATGTATTGAGATTTAGCTCTTTTAATCTGTGACTGGTTTCTCTTATTATTTATAAAGAATTCTTAGCAACTATCTGTGAAAATAATCATCTTCCTTAGTCTCTCTCTGCTCTCCTTCTAGGACTTTAATTAAATATACTGTAAAACATTTTTTAACCCTTTAAATCTCGTAATTTTTCATCATGGTTTCTCTTTCAGCATTTTTGTCTCTACATGTTATATCTAAGCAATGTATTTTTACATATATTCATGTTTATTAACTTTATCTTTGGCTGTATTTAATCTTGCACTAATCCCAGTCATCGAATTTTTAATCTCAACTGTTAAGTTTTCACTCCTAGAAAATCTCTTTGGTTGTTTTTTTCCCCAATATACTGGGTCACTTTATAGTTTCTTGTTACATATGAATATTTTCAGTGTTGTCTTAGAATATTTTAAACATAGTATAATGTGGTGATTAATTTTGTGTCAATTTAACTGGGTCAAGGATGCCCAGATACCTCATTAAACATTATTTCTGACTGTGTCTCTGAGAGTTTTTCTGAAAGAGATTAGCATGTAAATTGGAAGACTGGGTAAATGGATCCCCCTAATATGCATAGGCATCATCCAATTCACTGAGGGCCTGAATACAATGGAAAGGTGGAGGAAGGTTAAATTAACTGTACCTGGTCACTTGAGCAGAAACATCAATCTTCTCTTGCCGTTTGCACTCCTGCTCCTGAAGCCTTCAGACTCAGACTGGAATCTACACCCTCAGCTCTCTGTCACTCAGACCTTTGAACTATTCCATTGGCTTCCCTGAGCATCCAGCTTGCTGATGGCAGATTATGGCACTTCTCAGCCTCCATAATTGTATGAGCCAATGCCCTATAATACAATTATTTATAGACGTATCTGTCCAACTGTTTCTGTTTCCCTAAAGAACCCTGACTAATACAGTAAGCATAATTTCTATACAATTCTTGTTAGATGTTTCTAATATTTGACATCTTTACAGGTTTATTTTGGTTCTCTGTTTTGTTTTGTCCTTTTCTTCTGATGGATCATTGCCATGGTTCCTTATTTACTTGTATATTTATTATTTTTTTAACTATGTGGTCTCATTGTCCTTGAAAAATTATTTGTGGAGTTTCTATGAGACGTGTGATGAAAATTAATGCTTTCCTCCAAAGAAAGTGAATGCCTTCCTCTTAATCCTGCATTTTCTTTGGTTAGGCACCTAGGGACCTTCAGTCAGGAAATAGTTTAAATTAAATTCCAAATTGGTAAATTTTTGGACCACTTGGGTGATGCAAATCTGAACTAAAAATGCACACAGGGATTAGAAAACTTTTCTTTTTCTTCTTTTGTTTTCAGTGCAAAACCAACTTTACTTGTGACTGTTTGAGGCTGGGGCAGGAAAGGTTTATTTCTGATTCATCTTTTCTCTAAATTTGTGGCTATATAGGATTCCAGCTCAAAATGAAAAGAACACTAGTTCTGGGTGTTAACTTACTCATTCTTCATCTCTAAGATCCATCTAAGATTATCAAATGATCTGAAGGCTGTGGCAGCTTGAGTGCTTTATTTACATCTCTGGATTTCCCTAGATTTTTACCTGGTAATTTCTCAGTATTTACATTTTAAGATTTTTAAAAAAGTTCTTATCTGCATTTTCAATTATTTTAAGCAGCAGGATAGGTCCAAATAACCTATTCTTCCATATTCTAGAAAGTGGACATCCATCCATCCATTTATAAAATTTTATTTATTGTATTTTTCATAGGCAGATGTTCAGTTTGATACTTTTCCGAATCTGCTTAAAATGTTTATTTCTTTTGCTCATGAATGATGTTTTCAAACTTTATTTCTTTAAAAATCTAAACAAAATTATTTTATGGTCTATATTCTATAATTTACAGATCTGATAGCTAAGATTATTACTCCCATGATACTCACTCATAAAATCTTTTCTCATTACTTATTAATTTCTCAGTTGGGAGCTAATTTCCTTAGAATTTTATCAGCAAGAGTAATTTGAAGCCTAGTTTAAGATACATTTCACTGGAGATTCTTTGTGTTTGCTTCTTCCGGGCTCTTTGAGATACTTCCAGCCTAGTATGATTAGAAATTAAATTTTCAGCTTAGTATTTTGCATGTCACACAAATAGCTGAATTCCATCTACAGATATAAGTGTGGGTTTTATAGTCAGAAAATTTTTCTACTCTTGTCAAGGAAAAGGTTGATACATGTAGTCCTTCTCTTGCTTACTCTCTGAGCTGGTCACACATTGAAGATCCTTACGTAGTGGAGGGGTCTTTGATTTGACCTCACCCTGCCAAGGGACACAAGCTCTGTCTCCTGTCCTCTACATACAATCCATTGAGACTCAGCTCTTAGCCCATTGGAAACGTGTACACCTTTCAAGACCAAAGCCAATGCCAACACTACCTTACCTTTGGAGAATTGTACTTTCTCTTTCGATCTTTTTTATTTTAACTCCTTTCTCATTCTCAGTACTAAAAAAGATGTTTTATATATTTACCTTTCATTTTTATACTTTTGACAATGACAGGTAGTTCTCCACCTTTCAGAGAACCATATTCTGAAAAATGGAATTCATCGCATGCATTCAAACCTTCCTAATTATCTTCTTTCTTTTGGCCTGACCTTTTTGATGCTCATTTTATACCCCATTCATCACACTTACATAAATTTTGAACTTAATAAATGTTTAGTGAAGTAAATTGCTGCTGAATGATAAGAGAAAATATGTTAGTTACTTTTCCAAATGAGTGATATGTGATCAGCAAAAAAAAAGTATATGCAAAATACCTTTCTTGACCAGTTTTTAACTTTGAATTTTATAGATATTATTACTTTGCAAAATTAACAAACTAATTGTTTTATGAGTTATACACTATCTCTTAACTATTGTGTGTGGTAACACAAAGTTATGTATGACCTTGGAATTTACCCTACAAACATTAGAAATGCATATCTATCTTCCTCTGTTTATTATAATCTTTCTAGTCTTTCCATTATCAACATCTTTATTAGATAGTAGTGTAGATTTATGCAAGAGCTTCTTCCAAGAACTAAATGGGTTTTATGGAGATAAACAGTTGAAAACTTAGTCTGATTTACCTACTTAGCACCATTAATCTCAGGCCAAAAACAGAGTTTTCTGTCTGAAACAGCTTTCAACTATTAATAGACATGTAATTTATACTCAGTCAAGTCAATGTGTGGTTAGTGGTGGAGGAGGAGTTTGAACTGTGAGAGTAATATGTAATAACATCCCATTTCACTCAAAAACCTAAAGGAACCATAATAAATGCTTTAAAATTATCAAGAGTAAGGAAGGAACAAAAGACTACCAACTCTGGCGAGTTAGGTAAGCGGTGTAACACAGAACACACTATTGAACACTCACAGAGGAGCTTCCTGGAGACATTATTCTCAGAAAATCACAAGGATTTCAAGCAAGGAACTTGGAAACTACTGCCATAGATACCCTTTCCAAGGTCATCAACAGTCCTAAATCCAAGATATTTTAGCCATCTAGATTTAGTAAATCTATATTTACTCAACATAGAGAACTTCTTTCAAATCACTAGAGTTTAAGAATGACATCATTCAAGGCATTTATCTGAAAATGAAGATTTAAATGAAACTATGCTATAATTGGAGTTTCCAAATAACATCAGCTAAACCAGAATGACTTCAACTAATTATTTTGTTTCCCCATCCTCAGTCGTAATGTAGGTGCGACCTTGCTAGCCAATTTGTAAAATAAAAAACATATGACCCTTTCTAGGGTCCAGCATTTATGTATGAGCTCAGTGCTAAACAGAACATTTGAATTCTTACCATTAGTAGTGGGGATACTACGTAGTGACAATCTAATAAGAATTACAGTCTTATTTGTTATTTCACTAAACCTTATTCTTTCAGAGAGTTGTGTTTGGCTCTTTGTAACCAAATAAAAAGTGTCTACACCATAATTTCTTTTTTAGAAGAAAATTAAAAATGAGAAAGGGCTTATAAAATCAAGAATATTTTAAGATAGTGGTAGCGGTACTTGACTTTTCCTGCCTAAGTGAGAATTTCCTGTCAAGAGAGTTGACAAAGCGGGTTTGAGGCAGCTTTCCTATAATTAATTTTCTTCGTGTGTGAATTTAATACTGATGCAAAGGTGTTGCTCATTTGACAACTCCAAGGTTTAATGTCTAACCATCCAACAGGAAAGGAAGAACACGGCTTCCCAGAATTCCTCATTAATTAGCTTCAATCCTCACCCGATGGTACTCATCCACTCATCTAAGACTGCTAATTGTTATCAATTGAATGCTTTTCAGGATGAAATCAATACTTACAAAGAATATGACTCATTTACATTGCTTGTTGAACAGCTAGATGACAGGAAATGTTCATACTTATGACTCTGGGCCAGATTTGAACTTCTACTAAACAGAGACATAGCATTATGTTTGCAAAGAGCATTGAACTTGAAATAACAATGACTGGATTTTTGTTCTACCTGATTGTGAAAAAATTAAATAACCTGAGGGCTATGAGTCTTCATTTCTTCAACGGAAAATACAGATGACGCCAAAGTCTTTCCTAATGGCAAACATTTTTAAAATTATGATTTCCAGGGCGCTAATCAAACTTCATAGTTTTATGTAATACTGTAATCTCCAAAGGTATGTATTTTGTAATGTCACAATTATTGTGTTAAACATCTCTCCCCTTTAGTCTTCAAGAGTCAAGAGAAAAATAAGAACTTTGAAATATCTGCATCTATTTCATTTTCTCCCTCTATTCAGCGTGTGGCTTTTACAGTGAAACTAACTGAGATATTTGAGAATATAAAGGGCTTTGGATGAGTGAACATTGAGTGACTGAAGCTCTCAGGAAAGAATTTAAAAGATCTCAGAGGCATGCAGCCACATTATATAAACATATTTTGAACTGTACCATCCTATCTATGGTACTGGCGCCACAGTTGCATTAAGTGAAATTCTATCCAAAAATTGGGAAGGTGCTCTGAGTTTGTTTGTCTGCTCTTCTGTTCTTTCTCAAAAACCTTAAATGAAAACGAAGGTAGTGTAGACAAATGTGCCCAGTCTTAAAAAGCTCCTCACTGGACCGAGAACATTTTAATTGCAGTCAACTTTGTCAAAACTGTCACTCTAGCCTCAAAGTGGTTCCTAGGGGGAACTTCAAGTTACATTAATTTTTCTAGATGCTCATTCTTTTGAACTCTAAGAAAATTTATTCCCCCTTCATTTTTCTTTTCCTTTTTAAAAGAAAGGATGGGAGGTAAATGGAAAAGAAATAGTTGCATCTCTAACTTCTGAAATCCAACAGACTGCTTCTATGCCAGTCTATTAGGGTTGTCATGAAAATGCATTTACTTATCTTCTATGGCAGCCCTCCCCTACTCCATCAACTAAAATAAAGTTTGTATTTATTTTTTCTGGATATATCCAAAGTGGCCCTGGCTAAGCTTCAAATCTATTTTTCTATATGCTGTGGCTTTAAATGTTGCCGTCTGTACTTGGCAAACAGAGATAACTGGAGTAAGCTCAACAATAACTGAACTTGAAAAAAATGCAAGAGCAACTGACTGTCGAAAAGTCAAATTATGCTTTTCAATTGAGGAATTGTAAAACCCTTTGATGGTGCTAGTAAGTCTTCTCCTCCTTTTTTTTCTTATACTTTGAAATAATTGCTGTGAATTATTTGTTTTACTCAGGTTTTAAACAAGAAACATGCATCATTTCTAGTTGCCTGCTGTACTGTATAGAATTAAAGAATTCATCCTTTCATGATAAAATGAAAAATGATTGTTTTACTCTGTGCCAATGACACAACTCAGCTTCGTTGGAGGAGTAGACATGAAGGCTGTTACACATGTTTGAATGAAATGACTTGATATGAATATTCACTACTAAAATTATCTGCCCAGAAATGACCTTGAAAGGTATCTTTTCCATTTATCATCTTTACCACATGATCATTTAAACTAACTCAGATTTTTTGAAAAATCGTATTTTCTTAAGAATTCAGCTGAGCAATAGCCTGGGTTCTCCCTCACTAGCATCGTAAGGAAGTCATCTCCCTTCTGTTTGACCTCAGTCCCTCCTGGTGTTTTTATACTCATTTTTTCTTATATTTCAGAGGGATAGCATTAGGAGAAATACCTAATGAAGGTGACAGGTTGATGGGTGCAGGAAACCATCATGGCCGGTGTATACCTATGTAACAAAACTGCACGTTCTGCACATGCACCCTGGAACTTAAAGTATAATAATAATAATAAAAAAGAGAGAAATCCAAGGTCCAAATCTATTCTTATGCTTTTAAAAAATGAATGCTGCCATATTCATATATATATATGAAGATATGAATAGGGCAAATATGAATATGGCAACATTCATTTTTAAAAGCGTAAGAGTAGCATATTCTGTTTTGAGAATCCCAAATGTACAGAAAATGACAGACGTGTATCTCAAATGAAATTGTTTAGGAACAAATAGCAAGGAGCAGTCATAATATTGGACTTCTTTTAACTCTACCTCACCTTAGAAATGTGACTTCAAGCAAATTGCCCAGTCTCTCTGGGTCTCAGGTTTTTTCCTTGGTGGAATGAGGAATTTTTCTCTCTGCTTATTTGCTTATTGTCCTCAAGGGAAAAAAAAACCTTGTCAGGTTCCCTCGTTCCTGTAGCCCCTTGTCTAGCAGAGGACCGAGCAGTGTCATTGCTGGGCTGTCTAATGAGGACTGCACCTTTTTGAGATCTGGTGGGTATTATTATGATTATTTTTCCTTGTGATATAGCAAACAAATACTATAAGTTTGCAATCAATCCTATTTTGGTGTGAAATATAGCTAAATTTTTGTGAGACAATTCAATTTGTCTTTTGGCCATAATGGTAGATTTTGTTTTTCAAAAAGAAATATTCTTCAAGAAATTTAGGAATAACTCCTAAAATGGAAACTTACTATATATTCTGTCTGTAATTTTTAAAAATATGGTATTATGATCTAGACATTGATTTTTTTCCATTCTGCTATGAAAAGTAAAGTAAAATTATGACTTACTTTCCCCTAAGACACCACACACACCTAAATTTTCTAGATTTCTGGTGTTTGCTTACTATCTAATAGTGATGGAAGATGGGTAAAGAAATAAAACAGGCTGGGCACAGAGGCTCATGCCTGTAATCCCAGCACTTCGGGAGGCCGAGGCAGGCAGGTCACAAGGTCAGGAGTTCGAGACCAGCCTGGCCAATATGGGGAAACCATGTCTCTACTAAAAAAAAAAAAAAAAAAAAAAAATAGCCAGCGGTGGTGGTGTGCGTCTATAGTTCCAGCTACTCGGGAGGCTGGGGCGGCAGAATCACTTGAACGCAGTAGGTGGAGATGGCAGTGAGCCGAGATCACACCACTGCACTCCAGCCTGGGAGACAGAGTGAGACTCCATAAGAAAAATAAAAAATAAAACAAGAAATAAAACAAAATTAAGTGATTGAAAGGAAACTTGTGGAAGAGAGGGTCATTCAGTGAAGCCCAGGGGAGTTGAGGGAGTTCAGGTAGAGGAGAGATGCCTTTTCAGAGAAGGAGTTCAAAAAAACTATGAGGTTTTTGCTGGCTCTGTAAAGATACATTTCAGTAGAGAAGATCATGGTAAAAACATCCTACGGTACATTTATGATGTTACTTATAAGAGGCACCGCAATGAATTTTATATATTGGCAAAGAACTAGAAGGGAATGTGAACACAAGAAAATAGTTCGTGTGTTGGAGTAGTAAAATAATAACTATTTATATTTCTTCTGTATTATTCCTTTGTTTTTACACTTAGGAAAAATACAGAAGAAAAATAAATAAATAGACAATACACTAAATTAACAGAAAGAGATGGGCTGTTTATTTATTTGTTTAAAGACTTTGTGTGAAGACCTAGAAGGATGCAGGTTATTTTCTCTAAGTCTCAAAATTTTGGAATAGGTCAGCTATCATTAGCCCTGTTTAATAAATAAAGTAATTACATCTAAGAAAATTCTCAGAGTGTTGTAAAAGTGAATATCCACAAGATCGCTTGGACCCACACCATTGGACAGCGGATCACTTTCCTCTGAAGTGCTTCACACATGTAATTTCACTTTTTGGAATCTAACATTGCTCCCTGAAATTAAAACACCGCGTGAGTTTCGTTTTACCAGTTGCACTAAAATAGTTTTGTGTTTATGCTTTTGTTCTCCAACGTTGATCATTTAAGGTCACTTTTCACTGTGCAATTTATTAAAATGCTCTTTTTATTTTTATCTTTTTCATATCCATCTTTGCCTGGCCTTGTTACCGGATCTTCAGCAAGTTTTGAGCAGTATAAAGCAATCATGGAACAGAAAAAAAAGAAAAAGAATTGTCGGTTGGCGGCAGTGAGAAAGTTTGGGTTTTTCATTGCTTCGGCTACCACCGAAGTGCCCTGTGTGTGAAGGGCCATGGGCAGTGCTGAGTTAGTCACTCGACAGTGAAGAAAAACGGCAGTGACTATTGAGGGCTTGACCACGCTGACCGCTAGTCTGACCACACCCACCTCAGGCTTCACTAGAAGAAACAAACCAACTCTGATGGGGATTTTTGACATAAATACTGTTAGAAAGTCTAGTCACACATGTTTCTCTTATGGGTTTCAAAGCAAGTGACTCAGCTGATCAGTTCTTTCCAATTTAAAGTCACCCTGGGACCTGAGACGTCTCTGGTATTTAAAGCAGGCACCTTGAAACTTAAGAAGCTATGCTAGTACTGGGCTCAAAATGTCCTCTCCCACATTCTCTGCCCCAAAACAAGGCTGCAGTTTGTAAGAAGAGGCAAACGGCCATGTTGTCGGATGTATATATGTACCCACTCCAGGCTCATTGTATAATCCGGGGCAGGGTTTCCTATATGTGATACTGTGTGTCTATGAGCCTATGACATTGAGACTTGGATGAACACCAGGGGACATTCTCACCATCTCCCCATTAGAAATGCTCATTGGTGCCAAATTTTTCATTCAAAGGACACTTTTAAGCAAATAAGGTAAATGAACACTCTCGAGCAAATAGGGTAGACGAATTGCTAGCATAACCTGTCTTCAAGTATTATACTGCCTTATTCTGTAGAAATAACTATATGTAAATAGAAATAGATCTACACAAGTCTCTTTCCCACCCCTACTTTCCTTATAATTGTATGGGATTTCTCGTGAATCTGAAAGTGGCACCCTGACCTCAGTTGATCATTGCATTTAACACTGGCTTTTTCTAGACGGCTTCTGGCAGCTGAGTTTGATTCCAGAGGTCAATCCCAAAACTTCTTACTGAATCCTATCTCACTTGATGTTAGTGTCTGCCTTCCCCCACCCTCCTGTGATAATCAAAAAACCCATTTGGATTGGCTGTGGACACACCATTGTTTCCAGCAGAGCCTGTTTGCAGAAATGCACTGAAAACCATCAATTAACTTAACACTTGTTTTCCCAAAAACATTTTGCTCATAGCTTCTGCACACACACATACACATATGCACACACGTGCACACACACACACACAAAAGCAGCAGCTAACACAAAAACAATCGATCATTTTTAATCAGACCTTCAATCTGTCTTCTTCATCTACTTTGACCAAAAAGGCTAAATAAGAAAATTGTTGGGTACTTCTCTCTGTTGTTTTTCATTATTTCATACTCAAAGTCCTACAAGAGCTTTATAGGGTAGTTTTTTCTGAAAACCCACAGACTAGAGAGAAAATTCAACCATTAAGTTAGCCATGTGTTAGAGTTTTTCTTGCCAGCGTGGATGACATGTAAAGGTGGCTTCATTATTAGTTTAGGGAAAGAAGGGTTCCAATCCAGTCAATGTGAAGAAGCTAGTGTTCTGGAAAATGAACCTTGGAAACTCTTCTCACCATCGTGAGCTGAGCTAACCTGATAGGCCGTGGAAAAGGACAGCATATTACTCTGGGTAAATGAGAAGCACGCAGAAAATAAAATTGTTAGGTTTTGCTTGGAACTGAAAATTGTTGAAGGTTGAAGACTTTAATGTAGGGAGTTTATCAACAGCCACAGAATCAGTGGCTTTATCACACAGCAGTAGGGTCTGCAAAAAGCCACTTCCTGCTGATGAAATTACAGACCTAGAGATTTGGGTCCAGATTTTATACTCAGGAAACCCTTGAAAACTTGTTTTCTGCTGTCATGCTGAGGGAATTAATAGATTAGACATTAACCACTACAATTTTTTAGGTATCCCCCAAAATATGGCCTCTAGTGAAAGAGCAGAGTGTCCTTAAATTTCATAACATATCATGGAACACTTCATTTCATACGAAGGTCATTTGTAACAGGTTCTGAAGCAATGTTTTACATGGGGTAAACACCTAGCAAATGGGTGGATCATTCCTTTGATTTACACTTGCCTGATTCCCTGTAAAAAGAGAGAAAGTGACTATAGGCAGAGCTCAGGTTGGATAATATTTCTTCTATTATGTACATTTTCTACTTATTAATGTAATTTAGAATTCCATGGACGTCCATACTGATGTACTGCTCAAACCATTTTGTGAATTTAAAAAATATTTTAACTGGAATAAAAGACAAATAATTTAGAGACTTAAATATATATCCCTTTGTGGGGTTAATTTGGTTTTCACATTTTTTGCATATTTCTGTGAAATCGTTAATTACAGTCATTGAATATTTATTGAGCAACTGCTACATAGTAAAATTATGTAAGGTAGGCAAAAAATGAAATGGTCGTTAAATTCAATAGAGTCTATTCTTTTGGGAATTTGAGATATATGTATATAGTTTTATGTAGAGAGTTTTATATATGTAGTTATATATAGTTATATATATTTAGTTATATATAGTTTTATATATAGCTATATATACAGTTATATATAGTTTTATATACATAGTTATATAGTGTTATATATATAGTTTGAAAAATCATGGAATTGAGCATATTTACCATCTTTCAATTAATATCAGAACAGAATCTCTGACCTCAAGAATATCAGAATATCCTAAGGGAGACATTGAAGTAAAACAATAATCATAATATTGTGTGATATATTTACATAAAAATGTGCCCAAAATGTTAAGAAAGCTGGAAAGAAATGCTCTGAAGAGGACACTTAACTTTGTTGAGCAATGTCTAAAAGGTGGTGATTCTTGAACTAGATCTTTAAAAAGTCACAGTGAGAGAGAAGTTTATTCCAGGCAAAGGGACAGCTCAGAGAACTTGACTTTCAAAGGGATAAACAGATCAAAAGGGCTGGACTGGACTGTATGTATAGATATGATGAGAGATTGGCTAGAAAGGAGGGCTGGAACCAGAATATTAAGGACTCCTTCAAGTCTAAACTTTACAATAAATCAATTAGAAATAAAAAAAGAACTTAAAGACATAAAAGTCGATTAGAAATTTTGGGTGGAAACAATATGGAGGATGAACTGAAGACCAACCAAACTGGAACAGAGAGACTAGAAAGAATGAGTCATTCTGTCATGTGATCCTCACCAAGTCTTCATATTTTTTTACTATTTATTTTTAATGGTATGTAATAACCATAAGAAAGATGAGCAAATTCAGGAACCAGAGTTCAACTTATGCTATTCAAAAGTCGTCTGCCAGTTTCAATGTATTGACAGGGATTGACTTAGCAAGCCACTAGCCCAAGAGTTGACTATCCTCATGTCTCTGCTATGAAACGCAAAAGATATTCATTTCAACTACATTTTTAGAAATTTAAGTAGTCATCACTTATCTCTAGGAGCCAATAACTGGAAGAAAAATAATTTACCTTAATTTAAAAAAGGGTTCATCCTGGCAAGATTAGTTTGTAAATTATTCTTTCTTACTAAGAAATATCCACTGTTCTACTTTTAGATGTTCCACAAACATCACATTATTTATTTTCAAAGTGTTTCTATGATTACTTAAGGCAGTTACATTAATCCCTTATAGAATTGCCTTCAGGGACATCTCTTATGTCATTCTATATGGAATTCTTCTTTAACATTATACTACAGACTCAGGCAAAGAGGTTAAAATGTTTTTCTATGCATTGGCTGCATAACCTTGGGTAAATTATTTAAACTCTTAATGGTTTCATTTCCTCTTCACTAAAATGAATATAGTAAAAGCCTAATAGATCGTGTGTAAGGATTTGGCAAGAGAGCTTATGAGAGGTACTTAACACAGTACCTGCCACTTAGTAAGCACCCAATAAATAAATCTTAGCTTTTATTGGCTTTCAAGGATAGGATTTGGCTTGGGAAAAGTTCATTTAAAAATGAAAAGGAAAAATGATCTGTGTTCTCACAGCAGAATAAACCAATGTCTAGTGCCCACTGAGAAACACTGTCTTTGAGAAAAATTAGAAATCTTACCTGAGACTAGCTTCGCAGATGTTTTCCCTTTGAAGAAATGACCTCATTGTAGGAAGAGAGAAATCAAATCCCTAAAGATATAAATATCTGAATTTATGTTTTTCATGAACTGAAAGACCATAACTTTAAAATTTTTTTTGATGTCCTGAGAGGGCAGATTGTAAGTCCTTTTAATTATACATTTGAAAAATAAGACCATAACTTTTAATCAAGGAATATAAACGTCTTCAATACCTCCAGTAAGTTTTAAGAATGATGCAATTCAATCTAAGAAAGATAGAAAAAATAAATAAATGTAAAGTAAGATAGAAATAATTCTCCCGGTTTAAGGCTGATATCATAGACATATATCATTTAAGAAATTTAAACCTGTACTCAAAACATTAATATATGTAAAATATATATCATGTAGTATTTTAATTGCTATTTTATGAAAAATGATATAACCATGAATTCATAATACAATTAATACAAAATAGCTTTCCCTTATATTTTTACCATTTAAATATGAAGAATTACTTTAAATATATGCAACTATATAGCAATTTAATTTTTGTTTAATTATGAAGATTCTTAGAAATTATAGAATAAATCTAATAAACATAAACAACTCTTTAGAAAAATAAAATCATAACTTAAAATACTAACATCTTTTTAGTTTGCTTGTTTTTGATTTCTAAATTGTAATTACTGCCCTGCATACAGTGCATAGAATTGATTTTTACATCCGTCACGTTTTTATAGCCAAGACCTGCAAATAAATAAGAGTGGTTTTCTCTACAGCAAAGGCCAACAGATTGAACAAAGTTAGAGAAGCTGCCCGACATGAAATTTAATATTATAGGGGACTACATTTTAATAAATGTATATAGAAGTTTTCTATGGAAGCAGATTTATGTGTGTACCTTCATAGGATCACTTATTTACAATAGCTTACAGTACATTTGCTGAAACCTACATCATACTAATGCAATGCTGCTTCCTACTTACACATGAGTTTTCAAAGTTATTTCCAAGTAGGAGCTATTATCCCTGCTTCACATACACGGTAAATGATGCCTACACACAAAAATAAACAGAAGTGACTTTCCCTAAGTTGCAAAGTTCATCAAGCCACCCAGAGAACACAGAAATATTAACTCCTCTTTTGCCCAAGACGCATGAGCACTGCTATTTTCACATATTTAAGGCCATCTGAGTATCAAATTAATATCACTTTTTATAGGCAGCATTTGAGAGTCGTTCAGAAGTTGCCATTCTCCACGTTCTGACCTTCAACTTCAATTTTAAGTACTGGCTGGATGTCTCCGAGGAGCCTCTGCTAAATATTGAGGAAGGCTTTTATCACTTCTAAGCTGCTTGCTTTATTGCATAAAGCACATCCTCCTGGAAATAAAAATTCACTTGAGCAAAAGAAAAGTTTTCAGAACTCTCTTCAATGAAGAGTTAGGTGGAGTGTGGGAATCCAGCTATATAGTGATTGCGAAAGCATGAATGGGCCTGGGATATTTTTCAAGTCCAACTACCTGGGAACATGACAGCTTCTATTGGTCAGAATTATTGACATTTTGAGCATAGCTAAAGGTGTAGAAACATTTTTTCCATTTTCAAGATGTAGGAATCAACTCTTCATTTACTTACTGTGAGTAGAGAGGTGAAATTTAGTATTACCACTTTATTTAGTAGCTCTCCTTATATGACATACGTTGTGCAGAAATTGAGTTTATTCATTACAGCTTCAACAGTGGAAGTATTGAAGATCGTCGTTCAATTTATTAACTAAGAATTCAACATGACAGAATTTAATTCTCATTATTCCTTATATCTTAAAAATAAAGCAAATTCCATAAACAAATAAGTAATACTATATTCTACTGTTAGGTATGAAATTAATATTTTGAAAAGAATTTCTACTAAGTTATTATTGTGAAAGGTGGGCCTGGAAAGAACCCTTCTATACTATGGAAATATCTGAAGTGTACTTTGTGGCTGCTGCAGCCTCTCCTGTCTCTTCTGTTTGCTCATTGTGTGTTTCTCTCTGTTTCTTTTCATTCATCAAATATCATGTTACTGCCTGGTATATAGTGGGTATATGCAAAAATCACAAATTATCTTCCTTTGAACAGATACAGTCTATTTTTACTTGGATTATGAGAAGTAATGAGTATGATAAGACTGATATAGCATATTTCATAGATAAAAGAAGATCTACTTTCAGTGGTTTGTACCTTTTTTGTTGCAACATAAAACCTGGGAAGGGCAAAAGCAATTCTTATTTATAAATATTAATCATTGTGTTTTCCTGTGACATACTTTCTTGTAAAATAGGCATGCTACTGACTACTAAATTCCATAGCCCTTTTCAGATCTGTACTTTAATTTTCAAAAAGTACAAATGTAAGATAAGTGGAAAAAGATATTATGCAGTGTCTTAAAATTATTATTTTTTTCTTCCTGAAAACAGCTGGTTTTAGAGTTCTCCAGTTTCCCCTGCTGGAGTTGATGAGGTCACTATCACCTCAACCAGCAAAGGAAGTGGAATTCTTTTAAATGGCTTTGTTGCTTTGGATGTTATCCAGTGGACCAAGAAGAACATTAAATCTGATTTCTGACAGATTAGCAAAGGAGGAACAACTTTGTAAATACTCTGATTTGAAAACATATTTATTTACAGATGCACACTGTCAGATATTGGGGGTCAAAATACATGCTTATTTACTTAGCAACTTTGGTACAAGAAGGAAAAGTATTACATATATGTTCTGCAGCTTCTGAAGTTAAATTATATCACATTCCTTTTTATCATACATTTGTTATTTTGCAAGATCCAACTTCCTATTTCTTACAAGTAAAAATTTATTTTACCAGCCTTGGATTTAACTCTGAAAATACATTTGGGTCAAGCCAAAATAAAATGAGACCATTTTTTTCTTAAAATACATGTTAATTTTTTTTAATTTTAAAAAACCTTTAAAGAATTTTGGATACTGGAAGCAAGACCATTGAAAATGTGGTTTAATTTAGAAATGCCATAGAATACCAAAACACTCCAGATGTGAAACAGAAAATTACAACTGCATAAACGATTTTGCTGATGTACATCAACATTGATAGCTGAAATAACCGTACCATATGTTTTATGTTGTGTCTTGGTTTGGGTGGTTTTTTTTTTTTTTTTGACATATCTGCTTCCAGGCAAGTATAGTTTACTGAGGGTTAAGACATATGCTGAAAATTATAAATGTGTTTATTAGTTACATTATATTTATTAACTATATTAGCAATGTGAGAATTAGGAGCAAAACATAGATAGGCTAGAATATTAAGTGCCATCTTGTGCTTATTTCAAAGTGTTAATAAATTGAAATGAAATTATGTTGTGGACAAGTACAAGATGAAATCGTGAGACTGTACTAATTTGTAAAATTAAGAAGTTGTAGAACTATGAACATCAACTATTGCATTATAGGAAGAAGTTAATTTAAAAGAATAGGACAAGGTAAACTTTTTTAAAGAATTTGCCAAAGTGGGACTATATAAGAAAAACAGCATTTCAGGAAGTTTGACCTTCACTAGAAGCTCTCTCTGTGCCTCTCTTTTTCACCATTCATACTATTAAAAAAAAAAAAAAAGACAATATTGAAATATATGTTTTACTTGTAACATCTATTGCATCTGGAAGTGTAGAAAAGTCAGTATGATTGACTGTTGTAGGTTGAGCCCTTGCTGTAAGTCAGGCACTATGCTGGATGCGGTAAATGTATGTCCTATTTCAAAGGTAAAGGCACTGCATGTTACACACACAGTTTGGTTCAAAAGCTTTAAGAGTAACAAGAAGGTTTGCCCAAGCTTAGCCACATCAGTGAGCAAAATCCACCTGATGGAATGAGCTTGGGATCTCTGAGTAAGCAAAACACCAACAGACAGAACAGTTGGTGAGTTATGTTTTTATCCTAATAGTTGTGTAGCTGCGCTGACTTCAACTTTTTCAGTTCAGAACTTTTCTCCGAGAGGTCCTTTCTCTTTGTGAAGTGGTCCTTCTTCAGTCTGGGACTCTTCCATTTACCTGATTGAGTCCTGCTCCATCTATATGGGCTCCTGTAAACCAACTTTACACTACAGTGCTTCCCTTATCAACACAGGTTGATTTATTTTGAGCCAATCTTAGAATATACAATTAAGTGACAACATAAGGGATGGACTTATAGAAGGGATAGAAGTTGGGTTGGCCATTTCTATAGTGCATTCTGTTGTAAGTTTTGGAGTACACATTCTGGAAATCACATCATGGCCTACGCAAATGTAAGGACACTCTTAATCTACAATATGGTCTCCTCTCTTCTACACTAAACATGCAAATTTGAATGTGTTCAGATTAAAGATAGTGTTTCATAATGTATCAGAGCCTTGGATCACTTACAGCAAACCTCAGCTCTTTTCTTATGCCCGGAGATGTGCTTAAGAAAAAACAGGCAAGAAAGGCAGCGTTTCGGGATCATAAACTTTCATCAAAGTGAGTGTTCTATGCAGTTTCTTGCCAGGTGATCACAGGCTCCTTTTTTTTTTTTTAACCTCTGTAGAAATTTAACAGCTGAGACATTCCCTTTAGATGTTTACTTTTTCTAAATAGAGAATGTGGAAGATTTTTTTTAAGTAAAGCAGTGCCCCAGCTAAACAACTTATATGAATACA
The DNA here is from genome assembly GCF_008728515.1 of Papio anubis. NCBI lineage: Eukaryota > Metazoa > Chordata > Mammalia > Primates > Cercopithecidae > Papio > Papio anubis. The sequence goes on from NC_044986.1 coordinate 117,364,007, forward strand.
TATATTGAAGGTGAATTTCATACTGGAAAATACATGTAAGTACTATTTTGCTAACACCTTAGATTTAGATAATTTCTTGAGGCATAGTCTATAGGAAATCTGATGGCCACAGGTGGTATAAGCTACCTTTCTTTATTGAAATAAATTACAATTGATAGACATATGAATGCATATTTTACATACTTTTGTGAACTTCTAAAAATGCATGACATTTTTGGTTGGAAATAATATATTAATTTATATTACTTCAAAGTTACCTCTTACAACAAATGCCATCTGACATTTATTGGGAAATAAGCTTATTTTCACCCAAACCAATTTGGAAATATTTTATGTTATAGTATTTCTTGCTATCATTGCAATGGACAGTAGGTCTACCTTTATGGCTACATTAGCAAATGTCTCCACACTATCCCTGCACACTCCAAAAGAGAAATCCTACTAGATCTTAACTATTTATTAGTCTACTGAATAGATTCTACCTCATTCATTTTTATCTTTAATTAGATACTCCATCTATCTTCCCCTGCACTTACACAGTGCCCCAAGAATTTCTAAATACACAGTGAGTACATGCAACAAGAGATTTACAATATCTTACTCTGCCTCCCAAAGACCAATTGTGAAAGGGAAGATATATGTAAGTGTTGGCACTAAGAAATAGGATCTCCTTGGGCATGTCCGTTTTCTCCTCTGGTGTCTGGTGAACTAAACTAGCCAACAGAGATGCTTTATTTGTTTGAACTTGAAAAATGTTCTCTGTCCTTGGACTGTGATTGGGCCCTGCCTTCCTTCCTATTTCTAGTCACTTACCCATATACAGTTCCTGCCGAGTCTGGTGTTGGGGTTACAACATAATGATGTTTCTGGACCTGCCCACCACCCATACTCCATTTTTAATACATCAAGCTAATGTCTAAGCTAGACCTTTCCCTTGTATAATTATGCAAGAAAAAAAGCTTCTATTAAGACTGAGAACATGAACTTAAGATATTTAAACATTTATTCTCAATATTAGGAAAGCACAGGTTTCTATATCCAGTTGAATGAAAGAAACTATACAAATAAAGGAAATTGTTGCTTAAAAGTTAGACTTTCTGTGGTGGTAAATCTGTTTTAATTTGAGGCACAGAAAGTATTTACAAATTTCAGCTTTAGGAAAACAAACCTATACTGCAAGCTTAGCCCAGAAAGAATTTTGTTAATGATGGGAAAAATATGACAATGGCTGATTTCAACCTCTAAAGAAGAGATAGCAAAGTTATTTTATCTCAACTTACATTGAATCTCATTGCAGAAAAATTGCCTTTCAAGTAAACAGAAATTTGAATATGGGTCTATAATGTAATAGGGGAAAAAGTAAAAGTATTCATGGTACTGTTATAACAAATAGAGAAGGTGAGTGTTAGGATATACTTTTTTTAAAGGCAATATAATTCATCCTCAGTGAATGTTGACAAAATAGCTTCAAAATTGCATCAAATGAAGGCGTGTTGTGCAGACATTTAGCTAGGAATTTCCTGACTGTAGCCCCTAGATGACCTCATAGTTAAATGGCTAAAGCAAACTAAAAGGAATTTAAATCTTACAAGTTTATGGTGCCATTCACACTTTATTTATTTATTTTTGTTAGCGTGGATTAATATAATAAAAACCAGGTACCACACTGAGGGACAACTGCAATACTTTGAAATGTTACATTGGAAAAAATCAGAAAATGCTTTCAGTTTTTATCTTTTTGTGTATGCAATTTTCATCCATTTAAAGTGTAACAGAATTAACTTATGAAGATAGAGCCACAATTCAGAAATATCATAAATTGACTTTTTCCTAAATTCAAATGAAAGTTGCTGGTTGAACATCCATCTTGAGAGAATCCCCTTTTTTTGTACACTCATATGTAAAAAATTATTTAAAATTTGAGAAAAAAGTGAAAATAGAAAATATACATTTTCTTATATAAGAATTGCCACAGTAATGTAATTTTTAACCCTCAACAATTTGTCAGGGCATGAATAATACAATAGCAGGTATTACTGGATGTATTCGGTATATGGAAAAGAAAAAATGTTTTACATATAACATCTATTGCATCTGGAAGTGTAGAAACTGCTTAGCCACATCCCCACACGTTTAACTGGCAGTGCAACAATATTAGAATTCAATAGAAAAAATTCAAGCATTGTATTTACTCATCTTGAATGAAATATTCATTCAATTTTGTATTTTTTATAAAAGAGAATGCGATTTCAACAGCTTCATCTGAAACCATTTAAAATCACAGTTACGATCTAAGAAGTTATTTTATTTACAGCATATTTATATAGCTTTAAACTTCCTTGAACCTTATTTTTTTAAGAAAAAGATCAGGTGCGTCTTACCAAGGAGGAACTATTCCAAGACCAAGGAAAGCGAATTTCCATCATTTCAACGTGTAACATGTGCTTAATCTTGTTCATATGCATTTCAAAACTTCTCAATCTCAAAAGGAAAAAAAAAAAGTAAACATATCGTGTTTAGACCTTTCTGCTGTTTTCAGTTTCAGTGTATCTCATCACACACACACACACACACACACACACACACACATACATCATCATCATCATCATCATCATCATCATCATTCTTAGCATTAACATTTGTGGTTAAAGACCTTGGGCCATCCATCCACACACATTGGCATTCAGAAGGCCCACGGCCCATCTTTAATATGGGAACACTAACACCAGGACCAGGTCTAAAACACTAAGCAGATGAAGCTCAAGATATCAGCTGCCCTAGTTTCAGAACAGCCACAATTTGTTTATAAATCATTTTCAGAGAACCCTGCTGACTGCCACCAACTAAAGAGGAACTCCAGGTATGTGACAATGCTGAAAATTACCACCAGAGGAAAAAGAAAAAAGAAGAGCTTGATTCACACTTGGGCTATCGTCATGGCAAAACACATTTACTTTCTATTCTTTGCCTTTAGCTTGATGCTTTACGTTGAATGAAAAGTTCATGCATTTTAAAGCCATTACAACTTTGAACCTTAATTTCTAATGCATAGCCCAGAAAAGGAGAGACCCACCGACTACCTTTCTTGTAGGCTTCCAGGGTGGATAAAACGAGTATTCGCCAAAATCTATTCTACTCTATCCTCCCTCAGGCACAGTACCTTACCAATGTCGTGTCATGTAATTTTTTGAACTGTTCTCTGATGTGGGCATGGTTCTAAGGCCCAATCTGAAGACAAGGAAACTGAGACAGGTAGTTGATTCTCCTAGAGCCATAGGTCAATGGGTAACACAAGCCAAACCAAACATTTGGGTACTAAGCTTTTCCCATAGAACAACATTGTCTTTCTAATGATCCACCCTGATTAATTTCAAAAACAAAAGGCTATGTAAATTAAATTCTAAAAGATTGAAAATTCTAGTATCACAAGATTTATTGTGTGTTTGAATATCAATAGACTCTCTTATCCATTCTCCATTTACCTGACTAAGCAGAATCTGATGTGTTTCATTCATTTTTAACATTCTTGAGATTTCTCAATCTGGGGGTGTGTATCTTATTGATATATTCATTTCCTCTGAAGTATTGCTTCTCCTACATCGGTGTTTTCAAAGTGAGTGCCATAGAACCCTACACGTCAAAGACACTTTGGGGACCACTGTGGAAGATCATTTGTAGGGAGGTCATCAGAATGGTCTTTGGACACTTTCACTTTTCTTTAATATATTGAGACATACATTTCCTATCAGTTTTTAAAAAGTACTTGGTAGGGAGAAAGAAAGTGAAGAGGGAAGGAGGAAGGAAACAAGTGAGGAAAGAAAAAGTAAGCAAAGAGGCACTCTCCTCGACCATGAAGGTGTTACTATTAATAAGAAATTTGAATTTGGAATCAAGAGATGTTAGTCCTGAGGTCTTTCTGAGACAAGAGGTACTGAGAGAACAGAATAGCAGTATTCATAATAATACTGGATCCTGTGTCATGCAATTGTGGTGACCTGTCTGAGATTTAAGGAATAAAGGTTAGCTTTGAATGTCTTAAAACAAACAAGCTTTTCTTTTGCAGGGGTTCAACCTTAAGCAAAAGGAAGGTCTATGCAGTACTACAAAGATGGTCCAACTTCTTGAAAGCCCTACAAGACCTTGTATGATGCACGCCTCACACTCTGCTAACACAAGTCTTCCCCACGCCTATATTTCTGACTTAGAGAAATTCCAAAGAATCCTCATTTTTTTTGTTTCTATGATATCCCGGGGGGAAGGCAGGGAGGTGTGTTATGTAGGACAATGGTCTTCGACCATAGGTAACTTGCCCATCACCCTCGACTCTCGGGGGATATCAGACAACGTCTGGAGACTGAAACCTAACGCATACAGCTCAGAAATGCTGCCAAATATCCTACATTGCACATAACAGTCCCTGCAAAGGATTTTTCCAGCACAAACGTCAATAGTGTCAAGGTTGAGAAACTGATCTAAGAGCACACGACTGTGAACTTGAGTACTGCTTGGATCCCTTCGCCTAATTCTATGTTCCCCCACATCTGAGCTTCGCAGTGAACTTGTAAAAGTTTTCTGCAAAGGTTATCATTGGTTGTAGATGGGGCAGAATAAATTGAAATACATCTGCTTTCCAGAGAGAACTAGGAAACTAGAGAGAAAGGATGGAGGCAAGATGCTATTGGCACCGAAGGTCCAGTTAACCACCTTGGAGACCATTGAAACATCATCCCTCCAACGATGTATGATTAGGTTTTTCACATTTTCAAACTTTATTTAAATTAAATGTATTCCTCCTAATAGACTTTTGGACATTCTTGACAAGCCTGTTTACCTTTCGGAGTTTCACCCGTGCTGTAACAGAGAGCTATAACTTTTTCAATTTCATTGCTAAATAAGTACTCCATTAGATGAGTATACTCCAGTTTATTTTTCTATTCCACTGCTGTGGATATGTGTTGTTTTCAGTTTTCCACTATTAAAAATATTCTGTGATAAACACTCTTGCTTATGTCTTTTGGTGCACTTACAAAAAGTTATATATTATATATATAATTTATATACTAAACTTATATATAATAAATATAAAATATGAAATAAATATAAAAATAAATTACATATAAAATACACATATTCACTATATATATTCGATGTGTATATACACACACACACACACACACCTTTGAACCGAATTGCTAGGTCACAAAGCATAATCATATTTAAGTTTATTAATAATTTCAAAAGGCTTTCCAAAACAATTATGTCAATTTACACACCCAGCAACCATCAAAAGTATTCCAGCGACCTACAACTTCATCAGGATTCAATATTGTTTGACATTTAAATTTTTGCCAATCGGAGAGATGTAAACAATTAACGCATTTAAAACATTTTCATTGCTTTGATAACTAATTAGATTGAACTTTTTTCTCCTATAGTCATTCTTGATTCTTCTTTTGTGAAATATCTGTTGGAGTTTTCATCTGATTTTTCCAATGATTATATCGCGTTGCCTCATTTATATAGATATGTACACACACACACACATATATATGTATATATATTAGTATTTACTATTTATCTGTCTATTTCTATAAAGACAGAGAGATTCTAAATACTAATCCTTTGGGAGTTTTATATGTTACAGACATTTTCTTCAATGTTATGCCTTGTCTTTTCACTCTCTGCATTATTACATTTGATATACAGATGTTATTTTATGTGTTAAAATGTATCATATTTTCTTTTATTGATTGCACTTTTTGCTTCTTGTTTAATAAATCATTTTCTATCCCAAGGTCACAAATATATCTGAAAATATTTTCTAATATTTTGTAAAATGTACTTTATAAAAGTTTTATAGTTTTACTGTTCACATAATGGTCTTTTATTTCCCTGGAATTAATTTTTATGAAATGTGAGACAAGGGTCTTTTTTTTTTTTTTTTTTTTTTTAGTATTAATAGCCAATTCTCCCAGCCTCATTTAATAAAAGAGCCATCAATCTACAGTGATCTGTAATAACAGCTTTGTCATAAATCAAGTTTCCATGTTAGTGGATCTGTATCTGTACTCTATATGTTGTCCTATTGATCAATTAATCTACTCCTTAATCAATATCATAGTCTTAATTACTATAGCTTCAAAATTAATCTTGACATCTGCAGGGTAAATTACCTCCACCTTTTAGTTCTTCTTCAGAACTGTCTGCATCACTCTTGGCTTTCTGCTCTCCCATATCAATTTTAGAATCAGCTTGTTAAGTTTATATGCACACAGAGACATGCACAAACCTGTCCTGATTAAGTTTGCATTCAGTGTTTATATTAATTTTGGTGGAAACTACCGTGTTTCTGGGGCTTTCTTTTTCCTGAAGTGAAAGCATTCTTTCATAAAATGTTCTAAATAAAGTGTTTCAAAAACATTTTGTAAGATTTATTCCTATATTATTTTAATATCCAAAGCTATTAGAAGAGGTAGCAAATATGTTTGTGGCTTGTGGTGATTACTCAGAAATATAACTGATTTTTGTACATTATTTTTTAGTCTAGTCACAATAAAGACATTTTATACATTTTAAAAATCTATCCTTTTTTACAATAAAAAATGTTATTTTCATGTCATCCTTTTCAGACTTCATATTATTCACATTCTTTTATTTTTTCACCACACTCGCGAGATCAGTATTGTTACCATAAAGTAAGATGCTTGCTCTATGTTTTTTGTCATTTTGTTTTGTTTTGAGAGGGATAGTGTATGCAACAATTACAAAAGTTTAAAAAAATGCCTACTTTTAGCTTGTCGATTTTTATTATGACTGGATGTTAAATTTCACAAAACTCTCTCTGTATTTGATTTTTTTCCTTCGATCTGTGAATATGGTGAGTTGGAGTATGTTACCTCCTAATTAACCAAACATGTAGTAGTTCAAACATGATCCAAGTTAGGGTCAGGATGGGTAACGAAGTTGCTGAGGACATCTCTCTCCTCCGAAGAGTCAAATCTGACAGTGGTCCTTTCACCATTTGTTTTTCAACATCGATTTGATACTAGTTATCACCACTGCAACCCAGGAATAAGGAGAAATACACATGGTAGGTTTTCTAGGTCAGACTTGGAATTTGCACGCACCAGTCTGTCTCATGTGCTTCTGGATGAAACTCAGCCACATAGGAAATATTCTATAGCTTGGCGCCCAGGAAGAAGTAAGTATAAATTTGGGGAGAAACTAATCACCTTCCTGTATGAGATGGATAATATGAATTGATTTTCTAATTTTCAAGCCATCTTTGATTGAATAATGTACCCAACTAGATATAGTTTGAGTACTAATCTTGATTTGATCAGCTAATAATTTTATTGGACTTTTGCATCTTTTTCTGAGGTTGAGATTAGTCAAAAATTTTCTAAACTCAGGGAGGCATTATTGTTGCTATGGCCGAGATTCAACATTTTTTCTTTATAGATTTCCTCTTACACTCCTGTATTTTATGAGTTGATCTGGAATCTCGTCCTTTGAAGAATTACACATGAACATGCACATACAAACACGCATGCGCGCGCACACACACACACACACACACACACACACACACATACTGCGGGCTTACAGGAAAGTATTTTTCTATTCTCTTCCTTCACTTTCAAAGAATAATTAATTGAACATAGAATCCTAGGTTAGTAGCTGTTTATTTCATTACTTCAAGCATTCATTCCATCTTCTCTGGCTTCAATTATTTAAAGTGAGATATTAGCTGTCCGGGTTTGCATTCCTGCCCTGAAGGCAATAGGTCTTTTTCCTCTTTCTGCTTTTAAGATTTTTTTGTGTCTGGCTTTCTGCATGTATTTGAAAGCTCTGTTACCAAGTGTACGCATGTTTAAAACAATTACGTCTTTATGACCCAAAAGAAGGAATATTAGTGGGCAGAAAGGGAGAATTTTTATAATAAAGACTACGTTAACTTCTATTAACATAGTGATTGCAGATTTCTTATGATTTGCTTTTGCATGGTATATCTCTTTTTCCATCCTTTTACCTTTAGCCTATCATTGCCTTTTATTTAAAGTTTGTTTCCTGTAGCCAATACATAGTTGATTCTTACTTTGTTTCCTGTCTGGTTTTCTCTGTTGGTCATTGGGAAGGTCTAGAGCCTTTTCCACTAATGTAATTATGAATATGTCAGAGTTGTAGCCTAAATTTTTATATGTGCTTTCCAGTTGCCCCATCTATTCTTCTCTGTTTTTCTGCCTTTTTTTGAATTGAGTACTTTTAGTATTTTATCTACTATGGTAGACTGAATAAAGGCAGCCCCAAGATGTTCACATCCTAAACCCCCAAACCCATAAATATGTTACATTACATAGTAAAAGGGACTTTACAGATATGATTAACTTAAGTAAATTGAGATGGGAAGATTTTCCTGTTTTCCCCAGAGGGGTTCAATATAATCACAAAGTCTTATAAGAGGGAGGCAGGAGGGTCACAGTCAGTAGTAGGAGGTGTGATGATGGGAACAGGATATTGGAGTGATGCGAGGAAGAGACCACAAACCCAGGAATGCAGTCAGCCTCTAGACACTAAAAAAGGCAAGGAAACAGTTTCTCCTCCTACTCCTTTTCAAAAGAAGCAGCCCTACTAGAATCTTGACTTTACTCTAGTGATACTGACTTTGAGTTTCTGACCCCAAGAATTGGAAGAGAATAAATTTGTGTTGTTTTAAGCTGCTAAATTTCTGGTATTTTGTCACAGAGGTCATATGAAAGTAATAAAGATGTTGGCACCTGGGAGTGGGGTGCTATTGTAACAAATGCATGGTAACAATAAAAATACTGTAACCAAAACCAAAACAAATACAAATGTGAACCTGGCTTTGGGATAGGATAATGGGCAATTTTGAGGGCTGTGATAGAAAGTCTAGATTGTATTGAAAGAACAGTTAGAAGAAGTATGGATGTTACGACTCTTGATGAAGACTCAGAAAGAAGTGAGGAGCACAGTGGGGAAACCTAAATCATCTCCAGGCATAGGTAAATCATCACGAACAGACTGTTGGTAGAAGTAAGAATGTGAAAAGCTCTTCTGTTACAGACTCAGAAAGAAATGTAGGACATGCTCATGGAAACTGAAAGAAAGGAGATCCTTTTTTACGTAGTTTCAGAAAGCCTCACTGAGTTGTGCCTTATACTTACGTGGAGAACAAACTACTAGTAAGCAATGAACTTGGGCATTTAGCAGAGGAGATCTCCAAGCCTCATATTAGAGACATGACCTGGTTTCCTCCAGCTGCTGATAGAAAAATGTAAGAGGTAAGAACTCATTTGAGGAAAAAGCATTAAGTCCAAAGTAATCAGGACTTGATGAATTGAGAAATTCTCAGCCTTCCAGATTATAACAAAATCCTAAATTAGAAGATTTGCTATCCACAATGCATGCTCTAGAGAGAAGGCCAAGGTGTACCTAGACAGCTTTTGCTAGCACCTTGGAAAGATCAATCAAAAAGTCAAAATATTTCATCACAAGGAAGATTAGCCATTGTCTCATGGATCTTTTAAGCTATCTCAGCAGAAGCTAAAAATATAGATGAGAGTATCCAGGAAAGATCTGTGGAGAAACCTCTTATCTAACAGAGTGATCCCTATGACATACACAGGAGACCCACAAGGTTTTTAAGCATGTCAATAAATGCCCTGACAACTTGGACTGAGAGAAGCAGAAAGGAGACAAAATGAAAAAGAAAAAAACAAAACAAAACAAAACAAAACAAAAAATGTCAGACTCTCAAAACACACAAACAGAAAACAGGCTATTAAAACTACTCAGCTTCAAGCGCATGGTACCCTTTATGAGGAAGAAATGATGACTTCAAGGATGGAGCTGTGGGCCCAGAGGGCAGAGGCTCAGACTACAGAAGATTATTAAAATTAAATGGGGTTTAATGGATCATTGAAATCCAACTGGGCAAACCCCTTGAAATTAAATGGAATTTTTCTAATTGGATTTCAAAATTGCTTGCATGTGTTTATTTTTCTTTCTTCCCCTTTGAACTATCAGTTAAAATTATCTTACATTTCTTCTGTATTTTCCACCTTATCTCAGTACAGTATTCTGGATAATTTTCTCAATGCTAACTTCCTGTTTACTAATTTTTTTATTAAAATAATATGTTGTCAAATATTCTCATTGAGATTTTCATGTTAATGAGATTTTTTATTTCTCAAAGTGTTATTTAGTTCTTTATAAAATAGGTTTGGTCATTTTTCATACTGTACATTTTTCTAATGCTTATTGGCACAAATAGTGCCAATGCTTTCTTGATTCTATAATTATGTTATACATACACAGTTTATATTATGGAATTACGGTGTTCTCATAATTACAGCTTTAGAAATCTTTCTGAATATATAGTTTTTCTTTGTTTTTCTGCTACCTCCCATTCATAATGCCTTGGTTTTTTGTGTATCTCTCATAATTTTTGCCTAAGAGCTCATGATTTCTTGGAATTTACCTGTGAAAATTCTTTGGTACTGAAGATGAAGTTGTGTGTTTTTGCAAAGAAGATTTGACTTACTTCTTCAAAAAACCAGAGAGAGAATAAGCCCAGGATCATTTAGAGAGGTATTATTTTGACAAATTAACTAGTATGGATTTGTGCTGCAAACCTGTGTGAGGGATACTTATAGTAATGAATTATTAAGGAAGTTTATTTTTCCTATTCGTAATACAGTCACCCTTTGTTTCAGACCATTGGTGGGAGGATTGATAAGTTTATTTCTAGTTCATTAAACTGACAGTGTATACTTTGAGTGCCAACTTTAGGAGGGCTCTTTTCTTGTTTTTTTTTTTTTGTTGTTGTTGTTCTGGAGTAGATGTGCAGGATGTGCAGGTTTGTTACATAGGTAAACGTGTGCCAAGGTGGTTTGCTGAACCCATCAACCCATCACCTAGGTATTATGCCCAGCATGCATTAGCCATTTGTCCTAACGCTCTTCCTCCCCCCAACCCACCTCCAGACAGGCCCCAGTATGTGCTGTTCCCCTCCCTGTGTCTATGTGTTCTCATTGTTTAGCTCTTATTTATAAGTGAAAACGCACTATTTGGTTTTCTGTTCCTGTGTTACTTTGCTGAGGATAATGCCTTCTGGCTTCATCCATGTCCCTGCAAAGGACATAATCTCATTCATTTTTATAGTTGCACAGTATTCCATGGTGTATATGTACCACATTTTCTTTAACCAGTCTATCATTGATGGGCATTTGGGTTGATTCCATGTCTTTGCTATTGGGAATAGTGCTGCAATGAACATACATGTGCATGTATCTTTGTAATATAATGACCTATATTCCTTTGGGTATATACCAAGTAATAGGATTGCTGGGTCGGTCAGATGGTATTTCTGGTTCTAGATCTTTGAGGAATCTCCACACCGTCTTCCACAATGATTGAACTAATTTGCATTCCCACCAACAGTGTAAAATCATTCCTATTTCTAGGAGGTCTCTTTTTAACTTTTCCCAGTGAGAGGACCCTGAGCTTTCTCTGATGTCCTTCAAGCCCACAAATAACCATGAAAACTAAAATTTAAGTTTACCATTGCCCCAAGTTATAAGTCATCTGAAGTGTTCACCTTTTAATGGAGTGCTTTCTGCACTTTTTTGCCAAATTATTGAGGCACTTAAGAACATGGTTCCATATATTTTCAGCATGTTTAGCTGTTTTTAGCAAAATAGCAAGCAAGCCTGGGCTCCTAGAGTACTTCCAGCCAAGGAATTAAAATCAACCTCACTTTTATACAGCATATTTTTTGTCCTGAAGGCAATAAACTAATCAATAAATACTGTGCCTACTGCTTATATCTTGGTGAGATTATACCATTTCAAGTATTAGAATAAATATATCTGTAAAATTCTGCAAGAGGAATTTTTAGCCCAATGTGTCTACTACTTATATCATCCTGATATTTGCAAAAATATTTTTTTCCATAAATGAAGAGAGAATGATGGCATTTGAAAAGGGCAAGCTCTTTTTGAACTGTGAATAAAATGAACATGCTGGAAAAAGGCAAACTAATAAATGGAAAATCCCAGTGTAACCTCCCCAGACACACTCATATCCACCCAGTGAGAAACAATTGTTCACCTGAAAATTACATTTTCTTGACTTGCATAATGATTTCCCACGAACGAACAATCACAACCTAGTTTTGCAATCGCACAATTCATTCCTGCATTGCATCCAAGTGAGTCATTCCTGCATTAGGTAGGCAAAAGGTTTGAGGTTAAAATGCCATGACCAGCAACAGCTCCAAACGGATTTAATTACAAGAATCTAATTATTCACCCTAGAGATCCTGCCTCAGTGTCTTTAAGGCAAATAAAGTTTCCTTTCTATCTACGTATCTATAGCTAGGAAAGCTAAACAGCTTATTTGTGGTGGCATTTCACAACCAACTCTTAACAAAAAGATATTGCAAATAATATGAACTATTAACTTTGAATAAGCTCTCTTTTTGTATAAAACTCTATGTAAATATGAGTTCCCCAAAATATAATAATAGGTACAATGTCATTTCAATAGTTCTAATGTTGTTACTAATGTAACTTAAGCATAAACTATACCATTTCTCTGTGAGTGTCCTAGTTTCCCAGATTAATTAGGTTATTTCGTTATAATGTACACACCTGGAAAAGAAATTTCAGGAACATGTTAAAAATGACCTCCCAAAAGTAAGAATTAAGCACTCCCCATGAAACATTAATGCAAATATCTTATATGATATTGATTACTGTGTAAAATCTACATTGAGCTCAGCATTGCTTGTTAAATTTCCATCTAGGGTAAACTATGCCAAGTCCTTCAGAATGAGGTCCCATTCTTGCCATCTTTATGACTACTTTTTTAGTTTTATTTTTTACTTTTTTGAGATGGAGTTTCACTCTTGTCACCCAACTGGAGGGCAATGGCACGATCTCGGCTCACCGCAACCACCGCCTCCTGGGTTCAAGCAATTCTCCTGCCTCAGCCTCCCAAGTAGCTGGGATTACAGGTGGCCACTACCACACCCAGCTAATTTTTGCATTTTTAGTAGAGACGGGGTTTCACCATGTTGACCGCTGATCTCAAATTGCTATGACTACTTTTATTTGGTGCTCATGAAATGCTTGATATTTAAGTCAGGTTTTTAATTTTAAATTACAATACAAAGAATATTGCCAAAGTGACAGGTTAAATCAAAATGGAACACAACCCTAGGGTGTTAGAACCAAAGGGATCTAAAGAACCAAAGGGATTTAGGACTCTCCTTGTACAGGTAAGCAAATAAAATGCTAAGGTTGCACAGTTAATAATAGCTGAAATTGCAACCTGGGATTTTGTTATGCAGTGTTCATTCCTTCACGAACAATTCCATATTATCTCCCCTATTCAAAATTACATCATTTAAACCTACTAAGGGTCAGTTTCACCCCTGCTTAAGATGTAAGGTTTTTCCAGAGACATAAAGAACAAAAACCTAAAAGTGAGCTATGAACATCAGATCTCTCTGCATTGAGCTTAACTTGAGTTCTGTACAACCAGAGGACTTTCAGTATTCAACCCAGATATGTCCCCTATATTTATGCTGAAACAAATCACTACAGGCTTCATGAACTTACAGTTAGCAAATGACAAGAGAGGGAAATGAACTCAATCTACTCTCATTGCTTTGAATGGTAACCGGGACACTTCTTGACTACATTTCACATAAATCAAAATTCGAGTATTGTAACTCTTATCCTGAAACCATCCTTGAAAAATTACTATTTTGTGCCATCATAGAATCACAGAACATGAAAAGGGCCTTGAGATGATCTGGTCATCTACCTGCTTCATGCTGTGAAGGAGAAGACGAAACCACAATTGGCTTAAGATTTAGTTTTTGCTTTTGTTTTTGTTTGAAGGGGCGGGGACGGAACTGCAGTTAATAGAACAAGAATTAGAATTCAAGTTGTCTGACTGCCTGGCCAATTGTTATGAATTCTCCTGTTTTCAGGGACAATGAGGACATTAAGTCATGTTAGTTTTACATCCTCTCCAATCATTCTTTGGAATACTGTGTTTTATTTTTAGTTCAAATCATGGGATGATCATCATGGTTTCTAATTCCAATACCCAGATTATGTCAGTTTTAGGATTAAAGCATCAATTGTTTTCTTTCATTTTTAAAATCTTGCTCTCTTACAAATACTGCAAGTGAAGAGTTGCATAATGTTTTCAAAACTGAAGAGTGTTCCGTTTCTTAAAAATCACTTCAGTTTGTTCAGCCCTGAAAAAAAGGCATTACTACATTTTAATAACAGAAAAGAAAAACACAACCAGAAATGTCCTTTGTTTTATACCATACAAATGCCTGTAAAATGCTTTTCCATTCCGGCCATATCTATTTTTTTGATTTAAAATATTTGACACAAATAAACAAACTCTCACATCCTTAGATTTGACTAATACTGAAGTTTTAATTGACTCATCAAAACATAGTACTAGCATATTGGTTGATTTTACACTACTTTTGAATACATTGAACTGCTAAGTATGAAGTTATCTTTCAATTCAGTTGTGAATGATTTTAAAAATTAGCAAAACTTAAACGTATATTGACAAATGCAGTGGTCATATTCGACATGATCATATACCATAGCCATATCTTAATTTCGTCTTCTATCCAACCACCTTTATTAAATGTTATAAAAAGTCAAGTTCTCCAAAAATTTTATTTAACATACATTTTACATTTCATGAAATATTTTTAGAAACATGTCTAGTGAGGAAATTTGCATTAAACCATTTAGAGCCAATGAATAAAAAGTCAGGTTGGATAGTATTAAAAACAACTAAAGATTTCAATGATAGAAACACCATAGGATCCTAAGCCGAAGATCTTTACTTGCTCCTAGGATCTTGACTCTGGAAGCAATTGTGCAGATGGGGGTGGGATGGAGATTGTATTAGTTTCCTAGAACTGTTAAACACATTTTTCATTGAAATACATTTTCATCCTATCAGTTATTTTCATGCAACAAATTTTTCACTTTTCACTTTTAAAATCTTCCTTGCATTCTTGTTTATAGTTTTTATATCTCTATTGACAGTTCTCATCTCTTCATTAATTACAACTGTTCTTTTCCTTCGATTCCTTGAAAGTCCTATTGGATAATCTCAGTATCTTGGTCTTCTTAAAGTCTATTTCTACTGAGTTAGTTTGCTCTTGAAAACGAATCACATTTTCCCATTTCTTCATATGTCTAATAATCTTCATTTAGACTTGAAATTTTGAATGATACTTTTTAAAAATTGAAGTTTGGAGACTCCATAGATTCCTCAGAAGAGTGTTGAATTTCGATCTTGCAGGCGATTAAATTTCTGGTTGATTACTATGTACTTGTGGAAAGATGGTCTTAACTTCGCTCGTGTGACTCTGTGTGGGTTTTGCTCTTGTTCTGAAATGAGTCCTTCAATCCTGAGACCAAGACTTTATTCCTTAAGGAATAACCCTTCTGGAATTTCAATCCATTCCTGAGATGTTTACCAAGCCATTCTAACTTGTCAGAACTCAAACCTCTTCTGTGGTGGACAATACCTGAAATCTCTGCTTAGTTCTTTCGGGCTTCCAGTTGTGGCTTTCCACTGGTTTCCTTATATTCCCTCATGAATGCTCAGCACTCGAATGCATATTTTTGAAGCTCCTCTCCTCTGTTTTACCCTTCTACTTAAGATTTCCCCCTTCATTTCTAAATATTGCCAATGCCCTAGCAGTGGCACATGTCTGTAATCCCAGCTACTCAAGGGCCTGAGATAGGAGGATTGCTTGAGCCCAGGATTTCAAGACCAGCCTGAGCAACATAGCAAGACTAAAATAAAATAACAAACAATTAAATAGTTAGGAAAAAAGGAAAAATAATATAAATAAACACACAAACAGTCTGGCTGTTCTGAATTCTGTTTTCTGAACATCTCAAACCCATAAGGTTGAAGTTTCTGGTTGAGTTCTAGATGTTGCTACTTGAGAACTGGAGGTCCGCTCAGAGGAAAAGCTGTATCAACATGGTTTTATCCCAGTGTAACTTCCTTATCTCAATGGTTGAATCCCCTCCAATTTCTGCGTGTATTTGGTCTCTTTCCAATACCTTAAAATAATTGCTTTATTCTTTTCAATTTTGTTTAGGTATTTAAAATTGCTATCTATAGGATGGGTTACTGCCTTGAAATTTACATTATTATCTCTCCTGGACTTCTTTTGTATGAGAACTAAGGAAACTTTGATGTTATTTAATCCACTGTACCTAAGTCTCTGTTACTACAGAACCAAGCCTAGTCCTGACACCACTAGAGTCGGAATACCCTTCCCAGGCATGGAACATCAGCTTCGTGATGAACCTGAGATAGAAGGCACAGTGAGTTCTGTGAGAAAACAGGTGCTTCCGACACCCATCACTGGAACTACGGAAAGCAGTCAGTGGAGAAAAAAGGCAGTTTTCCCAGTGTTGGCAATAAAAATTCTTATACAATTATCACACTAGTTTGATAGAGAGAAAACTAAATGGGGCACTAGGAAACACACCCCATTTTTATATATTCAATGGTCATGAATTACAAATTTAAAACATTTTCAAAACATAAAATACACTGTTCCAAAATCGTATGATCCATTCTGGCTGTCCGTAACACCCAATTGTGGGTTAGAAAAACATGCTCGCTATCTCTACACACCATTCAGAATGCAAGATGACTTTTAAATTATATTTCCTATTTCTTTTTCTTCTAGATTGGGTGTATTTTTTGTTATCACTTGCCTGGACATGTTAGTGGAATGGCTACACGGAGTGCTTTGCTCTCAACCACGTATGCAGATACATACATATATGCCCCCACACAGAATGTTCTTACCTGGGATTTACAGCTAAGGCAGAAACACGTGCCTGGACCCAAAAAATGATTAAAAAAAAAAAAAAACTCTTGGCTGGTGCTACATCCCTGGCACAAGGCTAGAATGCCCCCAAAAGAAGCTAGTTCCCCTTAATTAAGTCCCACTTCTGGCCAGACACAAGAAGACAAGGCAACGTAAGACAACTGCATGAACTGGACGATGTTGTCATGGTTGAAAACGGCAAAGCCTGAGACAGAGATAAAGTGACCTACAGTTGTTTATGTCTACTGAGTTGCTTTTCTAAGTGGTTATTAATTAAGAAAGGAATTTGTTTATTATATGCAATCAAGTTTGCTTTCTGAAAAGGTTCAGTTCCTGCTGTGAGTTAAGGAAAGCTCTCTTTAGCCAATTGGACTCTCTTCATGAAAGAATAATGCTGTGTGTGTTGTTGTTATTGTTATCTCCTGTTCCCAAGAAGCTGGAATGCATTTCCTATTAGACAATATATTCCTTAGCTTAATTTCTCTATATCCTGTGAGTCTACAGTCCCCCAGATAGTGCCACTATACCCACTTTGTGCTCAGGGAAGTCACTAACAGTTCCCTACTAGGTGACTTTTATTCACATCTTGCTGCCCACACAAAACAGGGTCAGAGTCACCTTGTTAGCAGAACCACATTCCTCTCCCCAGCCCGCCAACACACACACATTCCACACACATACACGCCTCTCACTCCACACACACATTCACACAGGAAAAATAACATGAAAAGGATTTTGATTTTTTTTTTTTTTTTTTTTTGGTCAATACAATTGGAAAACAGAGCCTTGGTTTACCACATTGTATAAAATATTTTGTATGACCAATTTCAAAACCCATTTCAACGAGTACATGTTCCCATCAGCTCTGTGACTTTTCTCTCTGCCCACACTCTCTGCAGCCTGGCAGGTTATCATCTCTGCATGCTCTGTGCTTCCCATTCATTCATCTCTGAAGCACAAGCAAAGCCTGCAGCAACCAAGCAGGGCATTCCCTCAATCTGTATTTAAGAGTTAATTGCAATCCCGCTCCTTGAAGTACTGCCACAATTCCCTGCTTCACTGAAGAGTCTTTGATATCAACCTACTGCTCTTGGAAAGATTACAACTTATGCACTTGAATTCCTCTAGTCAGGGTGCACAAGAACACCAGGTATGAAAGCAAAATTGCTTTCTGCGCAGCTTGTGAACTCCACACCTCTCAATTGCCACATTAGGTGCACTGTAAGCCAAGGAGCTTGTGGTCTCCGAAATTTAGAGCTTTACGTGTCGTTTCAAAGCAAGTTTTCAGTCCCTGAGGATAAATGTCTTGCACACCTGTTGCAATTTGCTGAGGAGTTATGATCGTAATATTTTGATGGTACTGTCCCACGGCCCGTTGGGTATTATCTTTGAAACATTTATTTCTGAAAGAAAGCATTGACTTAAATTTTTTCCTCCACATCACTTTCCGGGTTGCTTCTGAAAAACTAGAAGTCATCCCTAAGTGTTAGGCAGAGTGCAAGGAGGCATTTCCCTGTCACATGTGGACATCAGACCTCCTAACTCAGGGTCAGTAGAAAACCATTACGAGTAAGAGATAAATAGAAAAGAATATCAAAATGCGTTCCTATATTAAAAATGTCTTACACAGTTTAAATGAATTCAATTTTTTTCAGTTGTTTGGAAATGTTAAGGGATAAAAATGCCTTTTTCTATAATAATCATGTTTTAAACCTATTTTTGAAACCATTTGACTAGAAATTAGCAGCTAGTCAGCACGACACCACTGTGCAAATATGAAAACCTCAAATACCCTTCAGGCAAATGAAGACAATAAGTTTGCATGTCTGGATTGCAGCTGTGCAAACTTGTTGTCCACTTGGCTACTTTTGACCATTGACTTTAAGGTGTTTCTTGTACATTATTCCTTAAACTAGGGTATTTGGAATACCTGTGTTAGAATAATAGCTCTGAAATCTGTATTTTTTAAATAAGTAGTAGATAATTCTCATGAAACATGAGATGCTAAGTGTCAACTTCAAGGAGCATATTATGACAAAAAGTAAGACCTGCCTATGTTAGGAGAAAAAAAATTAAGTGAAATGTAGTTGGAGTTTTCCAGACAAATGGTTAAGACTAAAAACCTACTATATTATTTAAGGTGAAAAAAGTGTTTTGTCTCTATTTTTCTTTTCTTTTTTCTTTTTTTTTTTTTTTTTTTGCTCATTAGATTGATATTTAAAATAAAAAAAGAAAAACAGTAAAACTGAAGCGAAATATATCATTGCATCCTTGTGTTCAAAGTTAACAATTGCTTTCTCTCTCTTCTTTCTCAAGACCACACAGCAAGCTACTGGCAGAACTAAGAGTGAGACTGGCAATATCAATATTCTTTGGGATTTTATAGTTCTTTTCATCTTCAAAGTGCTTTACAAAATTCTCTAATTAGGCTCACAAGTTCTGGCTCCTAGCCTTGCTCTCTAATCATAAGACAGCATACCTGTTCTTTGTTCCTTAGCTCTCAGCAACATGCCATTCTTAATCATGACTAAATTAAAGGAAAAAAGTGGCTGTAATAATTTCAACTTAATTAATGACAAATCTGGACATTTCTTTAAATACAAGTCCAATTGCCTGGGCCTTAATCCATATTAGCAAAGTTTGGCCATTATTTATTCGGAGTAAAGATAAGTTTTAATTATAAAATTATCTGTAATTAAATGCACTGGGTTGAAATAGTTGCATTTCTGACCAACCTAAAATATTATTCTAAAGGGTTTTGTTTTGTTTCTTGAAAAAATATTTTTGTTTTACATGTCCCTACTGTTTGGAAAATTACTTTTTAGCTTGCTGTGCTTTTTAATAAACTTTTCGGTACACGTATGATAAAATAGGTTAGTCTTTAAATTAGAACTAAACAAGACAATTTAGAAGCCTATATTTTATCTCTATTTCTGTTACTAAATAGTTCTGACTTTGGGTAAGTTTCGGTTTTCTCTTTCGTAAATCAGATATTTCTTTCGGCTCTAGGAGCCTGAATTATTGTTCAGCTTTCACCATTCATGCCGGGACACTGACTGTCTGAAGTCCCCTAAGTTACTTCTTCTCTCACCATCAGGTGTATGCAGAGTTTGAATATCTGCAACAACCTGGATGTAATTGGAGTCTATTATTCTAAGTGAAGTAACTCAGGAATGGAAAACCAAACATCATACATTCTCACTCATAAGTAGTAACTAAGCTATGAGGATGCAAAAGCATAAGAATGATACAATGGACTTTGGGGACTCAGAGGGAAAGGGTGGGAGGGGGGTGAGGGATAAAAGACTACAAATTGGGTACAGTGTATATTGCTTGGGTGATGGGTGCACCAAAAGTCTCACAAATCACCCCTAAAGAACTTTCCCATGTGACCAAATGCCACCCATTCCCCCAAAACCTATGAAAATCAATTTATTTTTTAAAAAAGAAGTAATCACAGTAAGTCCTCATTTAATATCATCTGTAAGTTCTTGGAAACTGTGACTGTAACCGAAATGTACAGCAGGTCCTCAAATAACACCCTTTGGTTCAATGCTGTTTAGTTATAGTGTGGAAGATTTTTTAAAAAATGGTTATATTATATGTGGTTTCACTCAAAGTCACAGTTTCCAAGAACCTATGGATGACGTGAAGTGAGAACTCACTGTAGTCATCAAGCATTTCAGTCCTCAGCCGTGATATGCCTAATTAAACAGCAATAGAACAAGTCAAAAATATAAGCATCTGAGCCCATGTGTGCACGGACTATGTTTTTCCTACAGACTCTTGGGTTTGAAGCAGCATGGTATGGAGAGAGAATATACAGCCATCCAAATACTGTCTCCCATGTCCTCGGAAGACTTTTCCTTTTTGTAAATTGTCCCCTCCCAACAGCTGCTAAGAAACACCTTCTTCAGAATTGGAGTTGCTTCTTTTGTGAGATCTGTAAGGGAAGAAGTATGAAAATAAATTGCATTTTTTTTTTTTTTTTTTTTGAGAAGGAGCCTTGTTCCGTGGCCCAGGCCAGAGTGCAATGGCTCGATATCAGCTCAGTGCAACCTCCGCCTCCTGAGTTCAAGCCATTCTCCTGCCTCAGCCTCCCAAGTAGTTGGAATTACAGGAACCCACCACTGAGCCCAGCTAATTTTTGTATTTTTAGTAGAGAAGGGGTTTCACCATGTTGGCCAGGCTGGTTTCAAACTCCTGACCTCAGGTGATCCGCCTGCCTCGGTCTCCAAAAGTGCTGGGATTGCAGGTGTAAGCCACTGCGCCCAGCCGAATAAATTGCCATTTTAAGCTTGATCAAGACTCAGGCCTCTAAGTGAAGGCGATGTAGAACCCTTTTCTGAGAGCATGTGTTGATAGGGGAAGGAAGGTAACAGCTTTGGTGTTGGGGAGGGTGGGTTTTAAGAAAAGACTCATGATTTCCATCAAACTGAAAGAAAGAACAAGAAGGCATGAAGAGCATATGAAGGATAATGAATAGAAAAATAAGCTTCATTTGTGTCATCATTTTGGAAAGAGGAAATCCTGCCTACCAACATAATACTAGCCAAGAGTAGCAAGGCCCAGACCCCAAGAGCCCATGGTTGCAAATAGAATCACCAGCACTGGTGACATCTTGGGCTGTATTCCTCTAAGGCCTAGACCGTGTGCCTAAATAAATAAATATAAATAAAAAAGGTATTCTAAATCAAAATTCCCAGCTCTATGACTACACGCATGTGTGTGTGTGTGTGTGTGTGTGTCCATGTGTGCATGCGTGTATGTATGCCTGTGGGGCAAGGGAAGGCGGGAAAAGCAGAACATAAACTCCTAGAACAATTTCACTTTAAAACAAGCATGTTTCTGGGTGCAAAGGCAAGACAATAGAGAGGCTGGATCTTCTTCTTCCTAGATTCCTGTGTCTTCAGTTGTACTGCAGCATATCTGAAGAAATTATCATGCTTGCTGTTGTTGATGCTGTGAATTCTCCCTTTGATATAATCTATTTCTTCAGCTATCTCAGGCTAGAGATGATCCAGACGAATCCTGCTAATAAGTTCAGAAGCAAAATGGGAATCTGAAATATTCCAATTCAATGTTTTACTCACATTGGAATCTTTCGAAAAGGAAAATGACAGTGATGGGTCCATGTTTTAGGAAGCTGGTTAAAATGTGCACTTCTCTTTCAGAAGAACATTAGGAGAGGTCTTAGTAAGGCTGCTTTAGCCATTCACCTTCCCGCAATGGTTCTATATCCAAAAAATCAAGTTATGAGCAATGAGATTTTAGGGTAATCGTATTTAGCAAATAACAACATGAGATACTCAATTAAATTTGAATTTAAAATAAAGAACAATATATTTTTACTATAGCTATGTCCCATGCAATATTTGGGGCACACTTAACACTAAAAATCTATTCTTTGTTTATCTGAAATTCAAATTTATTTGAATGTCCTGAATTTTATTTGATAACCCTATGTAGTTTTCAGCAGAAATATGAATTATTTTAGTCTACTCGCAATGATGGCTTGAATTGAAATATAGAAGGAAAATTTGTTCCAGGGCATCTTTTCACATCTTCTTATTTCACCAACAAACTATCATAGGTTTGCAATTAAAGTAATGAGTACGTGTGACCATGTATGAGTGTGACCTATGACCTAATTTTATCATGTTAAATAATGATTTCCAAATAATTATTTCCAAGGGGAAGGTCTGTAAAGTATAGAAAAGTTGTGCAATCCCCATAATATTGGGTTTAAATTCAGGTTCCAATGAGTTACATTAAATGATTTATTGTGCTTTGTTAATCACTACCTGAGTGTAATTGTACATTTTTACGTCTCTGTATTTTTCACTCCTGAGCATCTTGAGGAGACAGGAGGCATTGTTCTCCCTACCGGACTTGATCTCTGCTACAGATTTCATCTGTCACTGCAGGGACTTGCTCCAAGGAGGCACCAGAGAGGTCCTGAGAACCCAAGATCAAATCCTTAAAGCAGCTGCCTGCTCATGACCCACATAAGTAACTTCAATCTCAGAGACTGCACAGCCAATAAAGCCTTTTAATAGAAGAAATGGGCTCATCCAACTTCATTCCAGCAGCTTTCATCTCCTACCTCCTAAGTAAAATCTATGAATAAGGAAATAAAATACTCAGCTAGAAAACAAAAGCATAAATCTTTGCTAAAAAGTCTCCATCACTCTCCTACAGCTACTAATTCCCGTATTCCAATAGTCTCAGTAAACAGCTTCCCTTTTAGTGCCGCGGAGAAGAATGAGGCCGTTAGGCAGGAATTTGCTTACCTTCCTGCCTGTTCCCTCTTGAGCTCTGACAAAATAACCTATGTCCAGAATCATGGCATCTTCAGACCACAAAAGGGCTGGTTCTCCTTCGTAGAAGCCCTCTCATTCCATGCATGTCCCAGACGGACTTTCCTCCTCTCTCTTGAGATCTCTACTCTTTCTCTGTCGTTATCTCTGCCTTTAGCTCCAGCCTCCCTCTCTCTCTTCTCTTTCCCCATGATTTGTATGAATGTGGAAGTTTCCCCTCTGTTAGAAATATAGAAATAGAAATTTTGACTTCTGCCTCCCTGTGATTTCCAGCCCATCTCTCATTGCCTCCAGTGGAGAGTCACTTACCCTACCCTCTCACCCTCCACCTGCTCCTCCACTTCTACAAATGCTGGCTTTCTCCTGTAAGTCCATCCTGGAATTCCCCAACACATCCAGTTGTGAAATCCAGTAGACATTTCTTTTTTCGTTACTGATTTCATTGCACCTCTCTGCAACCTGTGACGCTTTTCAAATTTCCTGACACCACTTCTCCCTTGACTTATCTTATATCTTCTATTCTTTGTTCTCAGGTTCTTCTGCCAGATTATCTTCCACTAAGCTCCCCTTATATTTGTGTATTCCATCGGGTTTTATTCTAAGCCCAGTCTCATGGTAACGTGCATCTCATTCCTGAGTGATGTCAGTGTTTCCCATTGCACCAACTACTCTGTGTGTTTTAGGGCAGAGACTATGGACCCAGGCAGGGTTGGATCCCAGGCTCTATCACTCCCTAACTGTCTCATGAAAGGAAAATCCCAAATCTTAAAAAACAAAAATAGTATATTAAATACTGGGAGCAATTTTCAATCTAAAAATCTGGGTTTACTATTCATTGCAGTGAGGAACAACACAGACTATGAGTGTTTCAATAAGAGAATGTTAAAAAGAATTTACATCCGGCAATCTCACCTCTGGGTACATATCCTGAGGACCTAAAATCAATATTCAAAAAGATATATGCACTCCTGTGTTCATTGCCTCATTATTTAAAATAGCCAAGTTATGGAATCAGCCCAAGTATCCATCAATGGATGAATGATAAAGAAAAAAAAATATATATATACATATATATGTATCATATTTGGAATCAGTGTGGAATGACTGAATCAATCATTGATATATAACAATCAAACATTGTTATATATATAGGAGTGCATATATCTCTTTGAATATTGACTTCAGGTCCTTAGGATATGTGTGTGTGTCTCTCTGTGTGTGTGTATGTACACATAAAATGGAATACAATTTTGCCATAAAAGAGAAGGAAATCCTGTCATATGTGACAACATGGATGAACCTGAAGGACACTGCTAAGTGAAATAATGCAGGCACAAAAATACAAATACCACATGATCTCACTTATTCCTGGATGCTAAAACAATTGAACTCATAGAAACAGAATATAGAACAGTAGTTAACAGAGGCTGGGGGTGGAGAGAATGGGGAGATGTTGGCCAAAGGGCATGAAGTTGCAGTTAGACAGGAGGAATAAATGATTGTTATTTAAGTCGTGGATATGTTATCCTGATTCAATCATTTCACACCGAATGCATTTATCACAACATCACTTTGTATAATTATAGGCAATTATGATTTCTTCAATAAATAAATACTACTTTATATTTTTTTAAAAAGTCATTCAATAGATGACTTAGGTATCAGTTGGGTGATTTGAGGGAGGGCCCAAGGAAGAAGGACTATGCTCTAAAATAGATGTTGGACAGTAAATAACCAAACAAAAATTTAAAGAGTCAAACTTGTCTTTCAATCCAACTTGCACGGAGTCACATGGTGTATGCCTTTTGGAATCGTTAGAGAATTGGGAATTGGAGGTTTGCAGCAGTGGCGGAGGACAGAGCTTTCAGACACTCCCTTTGGAGAAAGCTAGAGAGAGGAATGGGAGAACTGCCAGAGTTTTCGGTGTTTCAGATCAACGCTATGAAGTACAGATGTTTCTGTGAAGTGTATCTGCCTTCATCTGAACAATTCCAGTCTAGAAATCAGGTTGCAAATCTACCACAGTGATTTCTTTGGCAAGAGTTCCAGAGTCTTCTATTTTGGTCTCCCTCACTACGTCTTACTTCCTTTGCTCCCTTTTTTTTCCCCTCTAAAATAAAGGAAGCACAATGGTACACTTAAAGGACATACCCAATGGAAACAAACTCAAAAAACGTTTTTGCAAAGGATAAATGCTTGAGGGGATGGATACTCAATTTTCCATGATGTGACTATTCTGCATCGCATACTTGTACCAAATTATCGCATGTGCTCTGTAAATACATACACCCACTATCTACCCACAAAAATTAAAGAGGAAAAAAACAGTTTTTGCAATGGTAATTAGAGTTTATTTCAACATTTTCCCAGTATGTGTTATATGTTCTATTCAACCAGTTGGTTTTGTATTAGGTTAAGATATTTATGCCTTGAATATTTGGATGAATCTAAATCATCAATATAAGTAATGAATCAGACATCTAATTTGAATATCATTATAAGTATAAATTTCTTACTAAATTTCTCAATTAAAAATTAGTACTATGCAGAATTTAAATATTAACACCTTGGTGATTATTGAATCTGAACCCCTCTTTTCACAATTGAGGATTCTGCCCAAATAAAATTCTCAATCATGTATTGCAAGCTAAAATCTTAATAAAGTAAGTCTTCCATATAAATATTTATTTGATCATACCATTTTACATTTTGCATATTTGTAATATTTATTTGATCTAAAATTTTAAATTGTCACTCGAATCCAGTAAAGATGACCTCAGTAATAGACTGTATTAAACATCCAATTAGCGATAGTAGAAATTAGATTTTTGACTGTTTACTAGGTGCTAGGTGCTATTTGAAACATTTTACATAAATGATCACATTTAACATAAACAACAATTCTATGAGGCAGGTAATATTATTTTTCAGGTTTTATGGATGAGGAAACTGGATTTTTTTGCAAACTTAAGAAACTTGCCCAGGGTCACATGGCTAGTAATTAGCAGAAGCAAAATCTGAACTTACTTCAATTACTTTATGTCTGAGCTATCAAAGGGAGAACTTTATCATGACTATGAGAACCTGCAATTCCTGAGGCTATGTCAACATAAATATTTTTAAATAGCACTGAATTACTTCCCCAAGCATTTTATTACATTTTCAATTCAGTTCAACGAATTTTTCTCCATATGCTGTCTCTAAGGTTCTGTACCAAATGAATGTGAGTCAGAGACCCCCAGAGAAGTGAAACAGGGTGGTTGTACTCAAGTCCCTTTGTAGCTCATGACTAGAAGCTAAAGTATTAATAGAAAGTGCTGGCTGGGTGCAGTAGCTCACTCTGTAATTCCAGCACTCGGGAGACTGAGGTGGGCAGATCACTTGAAACCAGGAGTTCGAGATCAGCCTGGGTAACATAGGGAAACTCCATCTCTACTAAAAATACGAAAATTAGTCAAGCGTGGTGGTGTACACTGTGGTTCCAGCTACTCAGGAGGCTGAGGTGGGAGGACTACTTGAGCCAAGGAGGTCAAGGCTGCAGTGAACCATAATCACACCACTGCACTTCAGCCTGAGAGACAGAGTGAGATCTTGTCTCAGGAAGAAAAAAAAAAGGAAAACAAAACAAAAGTGCTGTCCTCATTGTTAATTAGACTCAGATAACTTAGTTATCAGATTATAATTAGTTATCTGAGTAACAGGGGAAAGTCATGTGAACCAACACTATTCTTTAGACTTCACTTGCATGTAAGCCATGCACATCTCAGCTGCATGCCGTTTGACATCGCAGAAGGAAGAGCAGTATGAAGTTTGTAGCCAGATCTAAATGTAATAGTGAAAAACGTCCAAGAGAAGTTCTCAAGCCGTTTCACAAAATAACCATAATGTTGAGTTATTTTTCAGAAGAGTTGTTCCATCAGTATATATGTTTTTCCTTTAGATACTAAGAAGATTTGAAGTAAATTTAATTTTCAAAATTGCAATAAGGATTTTGCTTTATGCTCCTGGACAGGTTTTTTTTGTGTTTTGTTTTTGTTTTTGTTTTTGTTTTTTGTCCCTTTTTACAAAATAGTTTCCAAACTTCATTTTTAATTTATTAAAATCTGTCTTGTTCTTCATATATTTTTATGTTGCCCTTCTGTAATCACGCATAATTTATAAATAGACAACCATGAACATCATCGATACACTATTTCCTGCTCCGTAAAGTATTCCTTTATTATCTTTATACATATATATACTACAAGTTCGAGGGTACATGTGCACAACATGCACGTTTGTTACATAGGTCTACATGTGTCATGCTGGTTTGCTGCACCCATCAACTTGTCATTTCATTTACATTAGGTATTTCTCCTAATGCTATCCCTCCCCCAGCCCTCCACCCCCTGACAGGCCCCAGTGTGTAATGTTCCCCGCCCTATGTCCAAGCGTTCTCATTGTTCAATTCACACCTATGAGTGAGAACATGTGGTGTTTTGTTTTCTGTCCTTATGATAGTTTGCTGAGAATGATGGTTTCCAGCTTCATACATGTCCCTACAAAGGACATGAACTCATCCTTTTTTATGGCTGCATAGTATTCCATGGTGTATATGTGCCACATTTTCTTAATCCAGTCTTTCATTGATGGACATTTGGGTTGGTTCCAAGTCTTTGCTATTGTGAATAGTGCTACAATAAACATATGTGTGCATGTGTCTTTATTGTAGCATGATTTATAAACCTTTGGGTATATACCCAGTAATGGGATGGCTGGGTCAAATGGTATTTCTAGTTCTAGATCCTTGAGGAATCACCATACTGTCTTCCACAATGGTTGAACTAATGTACGCTCCCACCAACAATGTACAAACATTCCTATTTCTCCACATCCTCTCCAGCATCTGTTGTTTCCTGACTTTTTAATGATCACCATTCTAACTGGCATGAGATGATATCACATTGTGGTTTTGATTTGCATTTCTCTGATGACTAATGATGATGAGCATTTTTTCGTGTGTCTGTTGGCTGCATAAATGTCTTCTTTTGTGAAGTGTCTGTTCAGATCCTTTGCCCACTTGTTGCTGGGGTTGTTTATTTGTTTCTTGTAAATTTGTTTAAGTTCTTTGTAGATTCTGGATATTAGCCCTTTGTCAGATGGGTAGATTGCAAAAATTTTCTCCCATTCTGTAGGCTGCCTCTTCACTCTGGTGGTAGTTTCTTTTGCCATGCAGAAACTCTTTAGTTCACAATTGCTACAAAGAGAATAAAATACCTAGGAATCCTACTTACAAGGGATGTGAAGGACCTCTTCAAGGAGATCTACAAACCACTGCTCAATGAAATAAAAGAGGACACAAACAAATGGAAGAATATTCCATGTTCATGGATAGGAAGAATCAATATCATGAAAATGGCCATACTGCCCAAGGTAATTTATAGATTCAATGCCATCCCCATCAAGCTACAAATGGCTTTCTTCACAGAATTGGAAAAAAACTACTTTAAAGTTCATATGGAACCAAAAAAGAGCCCACATTGCCAAGACAATCCTAAGCCAAAAGAACAAAGCTGGAGGCATCACACTACCTGACTTCAAACTATACCACAACACAACAGTAACCAAAACAGCATGGTACTGGTACCAAAACAGATATATAGACCAATGGAACAGAACAGACGCCTCAGAAATAACACCAAACAACTACAGCCATCTGATCTTTGACAAACCTAACAAAAACAGGAAATGGGAAAAGGATTCCCAATTTAATAAATGGTGCTGGGAAAATTGGCTAGTCATATGTAGAAAGCTGAAACTGGATCCCTTCCTTACACCTTATACAAAAATTAATTCAAGATGGATTAAAGACTTCAATATTAAACCTGAAATCATAAAAACCCTAGAAGAAAACCTAGGCAATACTATTCAGGACATAGGCATTGGCAAGGACTTCCTGACTAAAACACCAAAAGCAATGGCAACAAAAACCAAAATAGACAAATGGGATCTAATTAAACCTTTTTTATCTTTTAAAAAATTGTGAAATCCAAAATAGAATGATGTTCTGTTAGAGAGAAGCTTCTGGGTAAACTTTGCCTATTATTTCAGGTCAACTTTATCTACTACTCCCAATTTAAAATTTTTATTTTGGGAAACAGTTAGCTAATGGAATAAATAAATCCACTTGCCATACACTCAGTCTTAACAATAACAATTGCTACCATTTATTATCTGCTTGCCATATGCCAGAAATTAAGATAGGTGCTTTATTCACCTCATTAATTTCTTACAATATACCTGTAAGGTAAATATTATTTCCACTTTACTGATGAGAAACCAAAGCCCAGAGATATTACACCAAGGTTATTCATTAGCAAAGCCAGTTTACATCTCAAAGATTATTTTAACAAAATTAATTGATGTTGTAAGACGTGGATTTCTCCCATTGGTTTTCTAAGCCCTAATGAAGAAAACTAAGCACCACATAACTGAACCACAGAAAACAGTAGCCATAGAATGTAAGCTAAAACATTAATGTACCCAGAAACACCTTTTAGCTTAGCCAAATAGTTAGTTATTGCTGCAAAAAGAGAAACAGGTGCCTGGGAAAGAGGCTTTTTTTTTTTTTTTTTTTTTTAACCACTTGTCATTTCTGCTGGTGCCAGGTTGCAAGGCAGAAGACTCTTTTAAGACTTGGGTTTTGAGATACATTTTTGCCTCTCAACTCTCAAGCACCACATGTCCGCAGTGAGATCTCAACTGCATCGCAAACTGTGATGTGAACACCAACTTCAATGGGAGTAACTTGGAGCTGCAGACAGGCTGGTTAGTGAGATGCATAAGAGGGTAGTATAGGAACCCATCATGTTGGCCAGGCTAGTCTCGAACTCCTGACCTCGTGATCTACCTCCCAAAGTGCTGGGATTACAGGCATGAGCAACTGCACCCAGCGTGGTGGCGTGTGTCTGTAATCACAGCTACTCAGGAAGCTGAAGCAGGAGAATTGTTTGAACCGGGGAGGCGGAGTGGGGAGCTTGCAGTGAGCCGAGATGGCACCACTGCACTCCAGCCTGGATGACAGAGTAGACTGTATCTCTTAAAAAGAAGAAGAAAAAAAAAATCAGCCATTTAGGACATAAAACTAGATGAGTACTTGATGTCAGGCATTATTCTATTCCCCTGAGCTTGTCTCTTCCAACCTAGTGCTCTTCCTGTCTGACTGGCTTCTCCGAAGTCACCAATTCTTGTTCAAGGGAGGCCCCCTGCTTTCCTTCAAATCCGATCTGACATCCCATCTCTCAGCTCTCCGGCGAAATGAAGATCTCGTTCTGCCTGTTTTTTGTAGGACTTAAACCTTAAGTGCATCTGGATCTCGCCCTTGGCAGACTTCAGATACCTGAAGAGTGATGCTCTCTGGGTTGTCACTTCATGGAAATGTCCCTGTGTTCAATTCTGTTAACTAGCAGTTACTATAATGGTTATCCCTCCCTGCTCCTGGCATTAGTTAATTTTTTTTTTTAATCTATACTGTTTTTTTTTCCTTTTTATTATTTTTTATTTTATTTAGAGACAGAGTCTCACTCTGTCACCCAGGTTGGATTGCAGTGGTGTGATCATAGCTCACTGCAGCCTCAAACTCTTGGGCTCAAGTGATCCCCCCTGCCTCAACCTCCCAAGTAGCTGGGACTACAGGTGCACACCACCACAACTGACTAATTTATTTTTTATTTTGTAGAGACAGAGGTCTCACTTGCCCATTCTGGTCTGAAATGCCTAACCTCAAGCTATACTCCCACCTCAGCTCTTCAAAGTGCTAGGATTACAGGTGTGAGTCACTGAGCCCAGCATTTTTGTTTTGTTTTGTTTTGTTTTCTTACGTTAGTTCTTCACATGCTGAATTAAACCAGTTCTTAAGCTGAATCAAATGTCTCTTAGCCTCTTCTACTTATCCGACTTTCATGTAAGCAGTGCTGACCTACCTACAACTAACAAACGTTTCACACATGTGCACACACAAACATCTTTATATTAAATATCAAAAAAATAATAACTATAGCTGTCAACTACAAATGACACTGATACACACATACTTATTCATGCTATATGAAAGCATTTTCTGACAGGAAATATAAGAACTCTTTGATACACTATAACACTTTAGAATAAATATGCATTTCAGGGAAAATGCCTTCCTGGGTTATTTATTTGAGAGTAATAAATTATTTGAAAATCATAAAAAACTAAAAAGTTACTTGCAGTAACAGCTTAACCTGCACATGTTGCCCCGTTTTCTTTCTTTAGGCCCTTCACATGCGTTTCTAGTTAATCCCCCCAAGTTTTTTATTTATAATGAGATGCCCCTATCCATTATACATGACTGAATGATTAAAATAAGACTAATCTTTCCTCCTTTATTGCTTCCTTTCTTCTTTCCATCCTTTTTTTCTTCCTTCTTTCCTCCTTCCTTTCTTTGTATTACTAAAAACTCATGGCGGAAAGACATTTTAACATTCACCAGTAAAATTAAATTGGTTATTCTAGCCATCTACTTAATATCTGTAAGTTCATAATAATAAGACCATACACATTAACTTTTCTCGTTTGGATAGCAATAAAAATAAAACAACTATGGGATATCTCAAAACTATGTTCATACATTTTATTTAAAGGAAGAAGAAAAGTTTTCTTTTTCAGGTTGCCTGCCTGATAAATCCATAAAGGCTGCCACATAATCAACTGAATAGATTGTAATGATAGCCAAAATTAAGAAGTTTGATATCACTCATTTCAAATTTATAATCATTTCAGTTCTTCTGAAATGTTATAAAGGCTCCAGAGAACAGAGATTCAGAATAGGTAATTCATCTTTACCATGACATTCTTAGAATATATTTTTTGGCGTGTAAAGACGTACCTTTCATGCTATAATAAAGCACATTTACTTTGATGTTGCTTCAAGGACAAAATGATGCCCTCAGGATAGTAAAATTCTCTGGGGATTCATCTATGCAAAACTAGGGTCAAACTTTGACCCTGATGCTGCTTACAAATGACAATAGCAAGAAAACGTAACCTAGTACACATTGTAAAGCGTGGGGATATATCATCAGTAGCATTCATCTAGAAATTACAATTAGGTGAATGAAAGAAATCCACGCAAGCCAATTGGTAGAAATAGAGAAGCATCTCCCTAATTACTGTTTATTTAAAACAGATTATTCTGAC
Source organism: Papio anubis (assembly GCF_008728515.1). Classification (NCBI taxonomy): domain Eukaryota; kingdom Metazoa; phylum Chordata; class Mammalia; order Primates; family Cercopithecidae; genus Papio; species Papio anubis. The sequence goes on from NC_044986.1 coordinate 117,396,470, forward strand.
ACTGTAATTGACTTTCCAATTTTGTACATAAGAACTTTATTGCCCTGCTTACCGTTTATGTCAAAGATATATATGTCTTCTTTAACTAGCAGTTAGCTCTTCAGTACATAAACAAATTTCCCTCCTTTGAACAATCTTAAATATAAACATATATATTTGACATGATTCTATTGAAATCATGTTACATATAAAGTTCTTGAAACACCCATAAATACGTAGAAAATAAAATATTTAGAGAGATCACAATTTAAATGTTTTTCTAATAGGAGGTAAACCAACATTTTTATTCACATTGCAAAACCATCAGGAGGTAAGTTTTTTACCCAGTTGGTTTCCTCAACAATGAAATCTTCTTGTAAGTCACCTGCTTAATAGTAAAATGGAGATTTTAACCTCCATTTACAGCCAGAGTAACATGCTCATTAAATACAGACCAGGTATTTTGATCTCATAGTTTATAGTTATTCAAGTTTTTAAAATTATAAAAACCAAAGGCATAAAATTAAAATACAATTAAACCACAAAAAAAATTTAAAAACAGATAAAAAGTCATATCTCTGATTTTCAGATGACTTTTAAAGATTTTTAAATTTTTAAGGTCATTCACAGGAGCACTGGTCAAATCCGATACATCAGTTTTCAAAAAGGTGTTGAAGCATTATTCTCTAAATCATAATCATAACAATAATAGGAATGACTATCATTAATTCATCCCAACTGACATTTTAAGCCGTGAATACTCATCACATGCAGTCGTCACCACAATCCTGTGAGGTGGTATGCTTTATTGCTGAATGTCTTGCTTAAGACCACACAGTAGGTAAATGGCAGATCACTGGTCTAAACCCAGGTTAGTCTAACCCTAATACTTTTCCACACTCCATATTGCTTCCAGTGGCCCTCAGGCAATGTGTTCCTGGTGGCCACAGATCAATATATTATCCAAAATTGAACAAGTAGAGAAGAGTGAAAAATGTATATTGCTAACCCGTGCTTTTAATTGGCATCATTTTTATTTCTCTTTCATCTTTCTATTCTGAAGACTAATGTCTCCTAACAAAAGTGAAAAAAAAAAGTACTATATACTGTGAGTTTATCACCTGCTTGGCTAATGAAATTCCTAAACTGAAATCTGTGTATTTATCCCTTCAGGCATGTCAAAAGTTTGTTTGGAAATAATACAATACAAAGCAGGATCATCTTGCCATCTTTTAAAACAATTAAAACTTGCCTTACTATTTCAGGTTTAGACCTTTCAAACATTGATCAAGAGAATTCTCATGTCATATGGATACAGAATTCACAACTTCTGCTTTGGAATTATATTGCAACAGAAGTACCATTTCTCTCAAAATAATACTCAACACTCTCCCACAAGTGGTAATGGAAGTTTCCCATTTGGATTATTAAATTCCTTTTACTACAAGACATGAGACAAGACACTAAGGAAAATGAACGTAAAGGTATGTTTTTTCCAGTAGCGGTTAATAAACATATTTTTATGAAGAACCAGAATAAGTCAGACACTAAATTCCCCAGTGGTCCTTGTCCACCATCTTGGTAATCCTCAAATTCTTGCTAAATTTAGTTCCTGCTCAGTAAAGAGTCAAGACTTGTTTAAGATCTTCCCACTCTCCAGCACACCCAAACACACATCCACATAATGCATTTTGTCCTAAGAATCACATAGATATAAACTGTATAGAAGGATAATATTGGAAAATTTTTATCTGGGCTCTAGACTCCTGGCAGAACCAATAAATAATTATTGAGTGGATGTTCTGTTGGAAGGTTTTTTTAAGCTCACGCTTTGCTAATGCAACTGAAGTGATGATCACAGTGCCTGACACAGATGCATACTAAATTAAATATATGCTAATGTCTTCAGGCCCAGATAATAGGGGAAGTCAGAGAGAATATAAAAACACACCTACGCAGTTATTTTTGTCCCTGTTTTCTTTCTTAGTGAGTAATACCAGCACCTACCCCAGAGATTTGGGAAAAAACAAACAAAAAGCAACAACAAACTGTGACACTCCAGCCCAATTCAAGCTGTCCCTGCCTGTGTTTTATTTGGCCAACTTTATGGTATATACACCTTTTGAATTAGCTGTCAATATTTTAAAAGCAACAACAGAAAGAACATCTTACAGAAAAATCCATATTCCAGTTCTTTGCAAAAATCCATCCAGCCTGGACCCCAAATCTCCCATGTCAACATCCAACAGGCTCAGAACATTGTCTGTCTTCTGTTAGGCAGGGATTCTTCAGTTACCAGAGTCCTGCCCTGTCAGCCTCGGTCATTTCACCATCCATCTCACCTCTGTAGGTGATTGGTTTTTGCGCAGTTATGCTTGCCAAAAACATGACTTCTGTCCTGAATTTCCCCCTAAATACCCACGTATGTACACATCTCACCCCCAATCATCTATATCTCCCCTCTTCCACCTGAATTCCTTCAGCCTCCTTCTACACACAGAGTCCTCTCCCTACCTTCTGACCCCGTGCCTCCCACAGAACAGCCAGGGAGCTGTTTCCAAAGGGCATACTGTCAAATCACTGCTCTACTTAGAATAATTCCAGAGGCCGGGTGCGGTGGCTCGTGCCTGTAATCCCAACACTTTGGGAGGCTGAGGCGGGCAGATCACGAGGTCAGGAGATCAAGACCATCTTAGCTAACACAGTGAAACCCCGTCTCTACTAAAAATACAAAAAAATTAGCTGGGCGTGGTGGCGGGCGCCTGTAGTCCCAGCTACTTGGGAGGCTGAGGCAGGATAATCGCTTGAGCCCAGGAGGCAGAGGAGGTTGCAGTGAGTTGAGATTGCACCACTGCACTCCAGCCTGCGCAACAGAGTGGCACTCCATCTCAAGAAAAGAAATAATAATAATAATAATAATTCTAGAATTTGATGAAGTTTAAAGTCTTTAGTTTGATCACACAGCCTTGCTAGAACTGATCTTCTCACCAGAAACTCTCTTCTCCTAACATAACCCTCTATATTTCAAGGGTTAATCCACAGTTTTGCATCAGTTGCACTATATATGTAAAGCGTTTAGAAAAGCATGTGATTCTTAGTGCTATGTAAGCATTTGTTGTAGTTGTTACACAAAGAAATTATTTTACATTATTCTTCAACATATATCTATGATTATTCTCTTCAAGTGAAAAAAATATAGTTATTGTCTTCAAGACATGCATATTCTATAAGCAGCTGCCAAAGATTCTCCCTCTGCATAAAAGTCCATCCCTTAGAAGAGATGGATAAAATATCCCCTACAGGCCAAAGATTATTTTCTTATTTATTCTTCCTTTTTGTGTGTGTGTGTGTGTGTGTGTGTTTTCTTTCTAAATTGAGATGGAAATAGAAGGGCAAGGAAAGTTGAAAGCAAGGTGGGAGAAGAGGTACCAGCAAGGTTAGTTTAATTGGATTCTAGTAAGAACTTATTTTGAGGCGATTATACACATTACTCTTTATATGTCTGTGTATGTGTAGTGATAATTCTGTCAAATATTCATCAGAGTTCTTCGCCTTTGACAGAATCCCCCATGGTAGGAATGCAAGCTTCCTTCCCAATAAGAGAAGACTCTCCCAGCGCCTCCACCAGAATGTGCTGCTGTGTAAGTGCTCAAAACAAAAAAAAAGTAAATGAATGCAGAAAGGAATTAAGACATGCCTTCAGTTATACAACATATTGTGTATGTACTTGTGTCAAACTGCTTTCACTACTAAACAATGCTTTCACTTTTAGGGCACGGATGTCATTGTTTAATTGTCCTGTTACAAATTGCCTCTGTGAAATCAAACTAAGATTTCAGCTAAAGCAACGTTTTTTCAAGATTGTTAGATGCTGGTAATTGTAACCATGTGAAAGTGCTGTGGTGATTGGGATTAAGTGCTGAACTAGACAAAAACCAACACAAATTAATTACATATATGTGTGTGCGTGTGTGTGTGTGTGTGTGTTTGAAACAGTCTCCTTCTGTTGCCCAGGCTGGAGTACAATGGTGCAATCGCGGTTCAGGGCAACCTCTGCCTCCCAGGTTCAAGCGATTCTCCTGCCTCAGCCTCCCTAGTAGCTGGGATTACAAGCACGCACCACCACACCCAGCTAATTTCTGTGTTTTTGGTAGAGACGGAGTTTCACCATGTTGGCCAGCCAGGATGGTCTCAAACGCCTGACCTCAGGTCATCCACCTGCCTTGGCCTCCCAAAGTGGTGGTATTACAAGTGTGAGCCACTGTGCCCAGCCTTCTTATATTTTTAAAAAACATTATATTAACAATGGAGCTATGTGAGCAGAAAAATATGTCTGTAGGTACTTGTCCCAGGGTCCCACATCTTCGTCTTTCTTCCCTCTAATTGTTTAAACCACCAGAGGTTGTTTACCTGTGGTTCATGAACACGTAACAGCTCACAGAACACGTTTAGCAGGTCAGACGCATGAAGCCCCAAAACTGAAAACAAAACTTCGTATGTATATGCCTTTGAATTGTTGTTTTGCTGTTGCTTTTAGGAAAAGGATGCTATGAATAGTATTAGGATTCCCTAATAAACTCTGAAAGGAAAATAACAACTACAATTTGGATAATAAATAAGATTAGCCAGGAGTCCGTCAAACTTTGGGCAGTTACTCACTTATGTCAAAGGGCAAAATGACAGCCAGCATTTCATAAGGCTGCCACAAGAGCTGGCCTTGCTCTGTCCATGGCTGGTCAGCTCCTGCCCAGCCGCGTACTAATGGAGCTGAGGTTCATAGCTACAATAGCAAGTAACCTAGCAGTTAATAATTGGGACCACAGACACCATTGTGTCTAAAACCAAGATTCAATCTACTTTTTCTCCCAACAGTTTTGTGTTGGGGGAGATAGAAAAATAGAAAGGATATCAATACAGAGAAGACTTTTTGAGACAATGCCCAGGAAAACTATTGAAGAGATATTTTATATGTTATATAATGGCTAATTAGGCTTGATTTATAGAATTAATTTCTTCTATACCAAGTGCATTTTTAAATAAATACGGTAATAATCTTCCTTCACAAATTCATATTTAAAAGACATTGGGTGGGTTATACAAGGTTCTTTAGGGGAGAACATTTTAATGATCAGAAAAAAACCTCCCTATCCTTTACCCTGTAAAAGGTAAATTTTGTGAATTCCATACTATCTAATTTAAGATGAAACTGTATGTTCTACGGGGTTTTTGGTTGTTTGATTGGTTGTGTTTTTTGTTGTTGTTGTTGTTGTTGTTATTGTTGTTTTCTTTTTAGGATGGGAGTGGAGAATGAAAAAAACATTTACCTTAAGGCTTTTCCTTCAAATCGTTAGTTGATAAACATAATTTCTTAGTATTCTTGCTTCACTGATTGCAAAGGCTGGTAGTTAATGGCCTTTTATTACAAACTTCCTTTAGTCGGCCACCCGGCAATTAGGCACAGGCATGCTCTGTGATCCCTCGCTGCCTCCCCACCGGCTTTGATTGGAACTTTGCTCAGTGACACACGTCTAATAGCCAGGAGTGGCACGAACTGAACCATCAAGACTCTGATTTATTCCTTAACCCATATCCTTGGCCAAATAGGGGTGTAATGAGCTATTATGACAACTGCCAGTATAACCCAACTTTGTGTTCAGGATGGGGCAAAAATGAAGCAAAGCAAAACAACACAAAACAAAACAAAGGTATGCTTCTAATACTAACAAAATCATGAAAACAGCGTTCCTAGAATTCCAGCCTGTGAGATTAAGCAGCATGGTAGCTTGGAAGCAAATTAATTTTGCATTGAGTTTTGTCTCTGTGTTTTCCCTTATAGGAAGTTCTTAACTTTGCATAGCAGAGCAAGAGAGAGAAAACACGTGTTTGGAATGAAGACATTAAATGACAAGCGAGACTCTTCTCCAGTAACATTCCAAGCTGAATCATCCGAAATTATGAATACTCAATCTAGAATAACTCAACATAGAAAAGAGTTGAGAAATGATTATCTGTACTTGTTTTTAATCTTCCACGGATGGCTGTAGAAATATAAAATAGCTGTGACTTACAGTGCCTGCCCCAACAATGCAACCCCCAGGGCAGCATAAAACAGGCCGACAGAAATTCCTACAACCTGAAGTTCTGCATCAGTGGTCTCCAAATGTATGTTTTACACATCGCTCGGGGCTCTTGTTAAAATGCAGATTCTCATTGGGTAGGTCTGAGTCGGTACCAATTTCATCATTTCTAATAGGCTCTTAGGTGAGCCCGCTGCTGCTGGTCCCTGAACCCCACTAGGCAGGCAACCAGGGACTCCATAACTCCCATTGTAGCCATTTACAGTTTGATTAATCCTCACCATAGTCTCAATTTGCCACCTCATCTTGCATTTAAAGATATTCTGAATTTCTTTTTGCCTCCTTCTCACCAGATGAGAAATATTATAAGACATTTGGAATGAACTCAGAAGATAATTAAATAGTCTTCCTTGGAGACATTTAAGAATTGGAGTTCACGAGATTTTTTTTTTTAGATTTATTTTTAAAAATTTATTTTTTCTATTATTATAGAAAATATGAAATATAGAAAAATTATAATTAGGAAAGAAAAAACACCAATTATCTCACCTTTCAGAGGTGGACTCTAAACTTATTAATAATTATTTCTCATGAAAATCAAACATGTTTACATATTTTGGACCTAATTATTTTAATTTAACATTGTATTATATACATTTGTTGTGTCATTAATTTTTCTCCTAGAAAAAAGGGTTTTCATATTTTAGTCTAGGGAGGTACTATAATTTATTGAATGGTTTTTCTTCATTCAGGAATTATATTGCTCCCAACATTTCCTTATTTAAAGTATCAGAAATAAAATAATAGAAATTTTAAAATATCTATTATTGTTATAGCTTACTTTCATAAGCCTTTTAAAGGGGACAGTTGCTCTTCACCCACAAGGAATGTCTCCTATGCTTTTTTTCTTTCATTCTCTAAAAGAATAGTCTCAAGAAGTCAAGCCCACTGCTCACTATCCTGTTGTTCAGGTTTAAAAAACTCACAACTGCGTTAACATCTGTATTAACCTAGGCACATCTTAATTGAAGACCTCTAACAGCTCCTCCATTTTTTTCATTGTTATTGATTACATTGTTTTTTCCTTAGGTTGGGGGGGGGATATCTTTTAGCTGTTTATTCTTCTTTAAATTGTATTTCAAAAATAACCCATTCTCAGTTGAAACAATTGGTACTCTATTATTAAGCCATTCTTTTAGGATACAAATCACCATAATGAAAAAAAAAAAAGTAAGTTTTATTGCCTACCCATCCTCTGACTCAAGGTGCTATCCCATAATCAAATTTGACATCTCTTCCATTTACTGCTCCCCAAACACAGAGAGTCTTCCCCTCCCACCTCCTACTGCCTAGGAGAACAAGGTAGTTTTTCCATAAATACAAACTAAATTACCTGGTTAGTTTGGTGTGGAGGACATCACTATAGCCACTCTTAGCTTTATATCAGACCGGCTTCTGTTGGTTTGGTTTTAAGTGATGAAAATACAATTTAAACTAGATTTGAAACGGGTAGTAGTAAAATTTATTGTCTCCTGTAACTAGGAGAATCAAAAGAAAAAGAAATACTTTCGGCAATTCTTGGATTCAGAGATTTTATTTTATTCCTTTTAGTCCTGCATCTCTCAGCTTCTACTTTTCTCTGCTTGGGTTTTATTCTTGGGCAGGTTCTTCCCACTGAGCTACAAACACAGCCATCTGGAGTCCTAGGCATCCATGTTGCTGGGCACCTGCATTCCCAGAAGAAGGCAGTGCTCCCTTTTTGGGAGTCCCAGCCAAGCACTTCCCTATCAGAGGGCACAGATTGACCTGGTCTTGGTCACATTCCTATTTTTGAACCAATCTTTGAGGTTAAGAGATTCAGCATTCCAATTGGCTATCTCCTCGATTATGTACCCGTCCCTGAAGTCATTGAGTGCATTTACCATGACCTAAAACAGAGGAGCTTAGACTGAAAAAGTACAGTTCCCTGAAAAAGAAATTAAGGCATTATTACTAAAATAAGAAAACAGACCAGCAGGAGACAAACTAATAGGCGTCCACTGTAGGTATAGTAACCATGCATTTCAGTTTGCCCAAGGCAGTCCTGGGTCACGGCTGCTGTCCTGGAATCCTGAATGGCTCAGCACTTGTCTTGGAGGTTTTCATTTCCAATGCATTTGTATTAATAGTGGAAATACAATCAGTCAGGGTAGATTACCTAGATCTCTATACTTCAACTTCTGTCATCATCTCAGATCATGCCATGTGTGGACCTATTATTATTGATTCGCTTTACTGTTTGGCTATACTTGTATATTTTGCAATAAACCCTTTAGGCAGTAATGGGTTCAAAATATGAGAGAGCATATTTCATGAAAAATGAATGATTGAATTTCTATCTAACAAAAGAAGTTGATGATACATGTGTAACTGGCACAAAATGATTCAATGTACCTACCATACTCTTATCACCACAGTAATATCACTATGAAATGGTTATAGGAAACACAGAAGACACCACTCTGTGAAGATGCACCAACAGGCATTTCAAATGTGGGTAGTTAGGTGGGAAAGACTGTGTTTAAGACAGAGGATTCATATGTGCTCTGCAGGAAGTCAGCCTGTATACCCCTCTGAGAAGCATGACTTTTCATTTAGATCAGACAACTTTTTCTAAATTAATTGTGCTCATTTTGAATTCCAAGTGTTCTTGGACATGTACAAAAGCGATAACTATTAATATTTTGGCTCTGCTTGCTAAAAAAAAAGAACTTAAACAATAAAACTGGTATACCAGCATCATAAGATGCTCCAATAAAAGTCAGTTACTTTGAAAATTAGTTCAGTTTTTCTAGACATTTATAGATGGAAGTTATATTGTTTGTGGCAAAACATTTCCTACTATTATAAATGTCATTATAATTTCAGTTGAAAATTCACAACTAAAGAGCAAATAACTTTTGTGAAGTGTAATATGATAAAAGTAACATCCTTACTAAATTAAGAAATCTATAATTTTAAAAGTTATGTTCCTACTAAATTAACAATATCAGTGATATTCTACCAAATGAAATGTAAGCCATACTTCTTAAAATTTACAAAGGCTTTTACCATATTATGCAATAGTAAAACTTTTTTATGGTGAAGCTGATGTTAATGACACACACACACACACACAGTTTAGCATGGCAGTAAATCCTTGATCTTTATTACTGCCATCACTATAGGATTCTCAAAATGTTTGTGTCTTTTAAGAATCACTTCATAAATCAACCTACGTGTTCTACAATTGTATTGGACTTTTGGTAAATTACTCATCTAAATGTTGGTTACATTTTATTCCAAATCAGTTGGAGAACTTTAAGCAAATCAAGCAACAAAAAAAATTACAATTTAGATTTTAGCAAACTAAAATTATTGATAACAGTATTTGTAAGCAGGAAGACATGATTAAGTGTTGAGGGATAAACTGTATACATGATTTACTTTTGACGTTTTAAACTGTGCTTTGGAATATCTCAACTTGACTAATATCACCTCAGATGATCCTGTATTTTTGTACTGAATGAATATACATTCTTTACCAGGATAGAATGAAATTGAGAAGTCCTAGAATTTAAATAAGTCTATTTAATTTTAGTGAAACAGTCAAAGGAGTCATGAATAGGGACGACTTATCTGATGAGATTTGACTTGTAAACATATGATACTATTTATGTGAGTGCAGTGCATGTGTGTTGTGTGTGTGAGAGAGAGAAAAAGGAGAGAGAGAGAAAGGACAGAGAGAGAGAAAGAAGGAGAGAGAGAGAGAAAGAAAGAAGGTGAGAGAAAGAGAGAGACCTTTATATCTGCAAAGAAACAGTTAACCGTGGCTGCTTCTGGGTAGTGGAACAGAGGAATCTGAGAAGTAGTGAATTTTTTTTCTTTTTTTGTTTTTTGCATCTTACTATTTGAAATATTTATCTAGAGTGTGCATTGCTTTAATAATAAAAAAAAGTTTGTTAATTTAAAGACATAGACAAATACAATGTAATATCAATGTAATATTTGGAAGGATACTGTTCCAACACTCTTTATAGGTTTTAGAGAGAAGCTTAAAGATCTTTTTAAATTCATGTAAATAATTTTAATGGCGAGAAATTTGCAGGCTATGCCTGGTCATGGAGAGCGATGTCTAGACATTAGCCCAGGTTTTAGGTATTGCCAAGGCTACCATTCTAGTTAATACTAATAAAGACAGGCACATCTTGTTCAGAAGGCGAGTATTTTTGTTGCCAACTTATCGAGCTGCCATGTCAGCCACACAGTCACAAAATCCAAGTTCTTCCCCATTTAAAAAAGGAAACATACTAATCTTGAAAGTAGGTAATTGACTATTTTAATACTGGAGGATTAATAGATATTGCCTTTATATATTTCACCACGGTTACAATCTCAAAGGAAAGAATGAGCAGAGTAGCTGCATTTGTTGAACTTACCTTGGCAGCAAAGAGCATTTTCGCTGGCAGTGATCATGTACTTAGCTGATAAAGGAAAAAATATGTGTGGGAGACCACATGTGAGTATTAGGAGCCATTACTTTCTTTGAAATCTTCTTGGCTCCAAAGAAACTGCTAATTGTCTTTCAAACTGCAACCGAAGCCACTCAGACGATGCTTTCTCTGTAAGACATTTTAGGTTGGTGACAGATACAGATATAGATGTAGAAGCAGCTAAAGATATTTTGCAATACTTAGGCACTCGATGCTAAATAAATAAAATATCCAAACAGACCATTGACTGGCTTTTTTCACACCAGCTTCTTTAGCACCATGACACAATCATAATTTCTTTCAGGACATAAACAGTTTTGTATCTGCAAGGACACAATTCTAGATACAGCTTTAGGTTCCAGAAGAAATTTAAAGCTCATCTCATTTACTCACACACTCCACTCTAGGAGAATGTATTGTTTTCCCAGCTTTAAGGGGTATCAGGTCTCTCGGTGACACCATCCCAAACCATTTTAGTCAGAAACAGGTGAAGCGGAGAATGTTATCTAATAGCCATCCTGGATGAATTTTATGAGCCATTGACAACCATGACACAATCTAAAACTATTTTACAAAACATTTACATTTCTCAAGAATGAGGAGCAGGAGTTCAGAAGGTTTCTTCTGGGAAATTTGCTGAGAAGCGGTCATGAACTTTCCATAATGTCAAGAGCCTGACCTCCAAATGTGGTACAGGCTGACATTCTGACGGTATTCTCATTTGCTGAGTCATTGTGCAATGGAAAATAAACAAATAAAGGTAAAAAGTAATGACAACTAGCCCAATACATTTGCCCACGTGAAGTAAGACAAGATCGAGTGCAAAATTGCTTTAGCCTTTGGTGTGCCTGAACTCAAATAAGGTATGGTCCCCTCTTCCCTTTTGAAGTCCAGGTTAGGCGTTTAGCTACATATAATATCTTCTTTGTTCTAAAACACAGGAGTCCCCAGACACAGTGAAACTCTCTGTTTTTGTAACAATTCTCCTCAGAAATAAAGAAAACCCAGGACCAAGAAAAGAATCCGCTCATGTTTGGGTCGTCAAAGGAAGAGTGTCCTCAAGCAGAGGCTTCTGCTGAGCCATGGGTGGGGTGAATGTTGAGATGAGGATGAAGTATGAGGTTAAAAATGCCATCAGCAAAGATAAGACCTGGGAAGGTGTGGTAAACCGAATTCTAAGACAGCCTTCAAGATTTCTGCCTCTCGTCGCTTTGCATGTGGGCAGGACCTGTGAATCTGGTGCGGCATCATCTCCATGGTTGAGTATTTCTATCGCAAGAGTAAGGGGGATAGTTTGATATAATTAAAGTCCTTGACCAATTTACTTTGAGTTCATTAAAAGGGAAATAATCCTGGGTGCACCTGACCTAATCAGGTGATCTCTTTAAAAGGCAGTCTAGCAGTCAGAGATCGAAAATCCAAAGAGATCTGAAACAGCAGAGAAGCTGGCCTTAAAGAAGCAAGTTGCCATATGTGGACAGGGCCAGAGTCTGATGGGTGAGCTGAGGGCCTTAGTCCTGCAAGCAAGAATTTTACAAGAAACTGAATCTTACCAGCAACCTGTGGGCTTGAACGCAGGCTGAAATGTCCCTATCAGACCACAGACCAGCCTGACATTGTGATTTCACACTTGTAGGACCCTGAGGAGGGGACCCAGCTAAGCTGTACCCAGACTCTTGACCAGTGAAAACTATAAGATAATACATTTTTTATTATATAGTGTATTAGTCCATTTTTGTATTGCTAGAAAGAAACGCCTGAGATAGGATAATTTATAAAGAAAGGAGATTTCGTTTGCTCACAATTGCACAGGCTATACAGGAAGCATACTGCCAGCATCTGCTCAGTTTCTGGGAAGGCCTCAAGAAACTTACAACCATGGCAGAAGGCCAAGGAGGAGTAGACTCATCTCACATGGCAGGAATAATACAGAGAGCGAGCGCAGGTGCTACACACTTTCAAACAACCAGATCTCACGATAACTCGCTCACTATCATGAGAACGGCACCAAGGGGATGGTGTTAGACCATTCTGAGAAATCCACCCCAGAGATCCAATAATCTCTCACCGAGCACTCCCCAACATTGGGGATTACAATTCGACATGAGATTTGGGTGGGGGACACAGATCCAAACTGTATCATATAATCTGCTAAAGTAGTGATTAGTTGCATGCACCAGAAAATAAATTCAAGGTGAATATGTGGCTGAGAAGAATTAAGAATATTTTGGAGGCAGGCAAATACTTGTTCAGTCTCAGGTCTAATTCCCTCCAGTTAGCATCCCTTTACTAGCTGGAGCCATTACATTCTTTATGGAGAAATTAGTCCATTTAGTCTACTCGTTTTTTAATCTTTTATAAATTTGCTTTATTTTTAGTGTGCAAAGATCTTTATGCCATCGGGCAAAATAGCCATTTCCTTATTAGTTCTTCCAACTCACTCTTGCCAAAAAATAAACCACTATCCATCAAGGCACAGGAAAAAGGAATGCAGCGATTTAGGAATGCTGTACTTGCTTCTCTTCAACTTCAGCAGCAAAAGCAGGAAAGTTCTTAGAATGTTCCTGACCATAGTTATGTTGTCTCAAGCAACAAGATGCTGAGGAGCGTGGGGGCCTGAAACACAGGCCTTCACATTCTTCTCAAGGTTTTTGATCTACTCAGTTCAGGCATGATGTTTTTGGTGAAACCATGCCAGGCATGGGAGCATGCTCTTTACCCAATTCTGTACCCAGGGTATCCAAAAACAGTGACTTCGACTAGGTTCCTGGAGTCCACTGTGACCACCATTAGCAGCACCTGGCTCGGGTCTCAATGCAAAAGGGGCAGATATTAGGCCTTCCAAAAGGTTTGAGAGCATGGTAAGATCAGTTGTACCTCAATTCCTGGAAGGATCTTTGGAGGAAGGTGTGTTGGAGAAGGAAAATGTCTCACAGAGCCTCTCTCATTCATAGTAGCAGTAGATCAGAACAAGTATGGGAGCTGGGGACAGGGGCTCACACCTGGAATCCCAGCACTTTGGGAGGCTGAAGCAGAAGGAGCACTTTAGTTCAGGAATTTGAAAGCTGCCTGGACAACATGGTGAAACCCTATGTCTACAAAAAATACAAAAGTTAGCTGGGCTTGGTGGTGCACACCTGTGGCCCAGCTACACAGGAGACTGAGGTGGGAGGATTGCTTGAGTCTGGAAAGTTGAGGATGCAGTGAGCCATGATGGTGCCACTGCACTCCAGTCTGGGCAACAGAGTGAGAACTTGTCAAAAAACAAAAACAAAAACAAAAAAAAACAAAAAAACCCACTGTGGAATACTATGCAGCCATTAAAAAGAACAAGATTATGTCCTTTGGAAGAACATGCATGGAGCTCAGTATGGTTTGGCTGTGTCCACACCCAAAATCTCATCTTGACTTGTAATCTCCGTATGTCAAGGGTGTGACCAGGTGGAGGTAACTGGATCAGGGGAACAGTTTCCCCCACACTGTTATGATAATGAGTGAATCTCATGAGATATGGTGGTTTTATAAGCATCTGGCATTTCCCCTGCTTGCACTCACTCTGTCCTCCTGCCCTGTGAAGAAGGTGCCTGCTGCTTCTCTGCCTTCTGCAATGATTGTAAGTTTCCTGAGGCCTCCCCAGTCATACAGAACTTTGAGTCAGTTAAACCTCTTTCTTTTTTTATAAATTACTCAGTCTCAGGTATTTATTCATAGCAGTGTGAGAACAGACTAATACAGAGAATACAGAGCTGGAGGCCATTATCCTTAGCAAACTAACACAGGAACAGAAAACCAGATACCACATGTCCTCCCTTATAAGTGGGAGCTAAATGATGAGAACAAATGGACACATAGAGGGGAACAACACACACTGAGGCCTACCAGAGGGTGGAAGCTGAGATGAGGGAGAGGATCAGGAAAAATAATTAATGGGTACCAGGTTTAATACCTGGGTGATGAAATAATCTGTACAACCAACCCCCGTGACACAAGTCTACCTATAAAACAAACCTGCACATGTGCCCCTAAACTTAAAATAAAAGTTACATATAGAAAAAAAGAAAAGAAAAACGAACAAGCAAGAGGTCTCTGAGGGTGCAAAAGACATGAGATACATCCTTGGGTTGCCTGGAGCTCTGGAATAATCCTGGAATTCTTCCAAAATTACTCATGCCCAGAAAGACACAGGGAACACTTTGCATTCACACAGGCCTTGCCGACTCTTTGTCACCAGGTGATCTCCAATGCCTCTTCCAGATCTAATATTCTATGACTATAACAGACACTCGATAGAGTACAGCTACTCTGTAAGAGATACCCTAAGCAAGTTCTAGGAGCGAAGCCAAAGTTAGGTGACTGGGGCAAAGAGTAGCTCATCCTCTTCAATCGTGTGGTATATCTCACCCTATTATGGCTCTTAGCCATTTACTCCTTGCCCTAAACACTCAGTGGAAATTTTGGACAGTTTAGATTTCCTTCTCTGCATGCCTTGTGTTTTATTTTCCTCTGCACTGTCATCAAATATATTACGACACTTCTTAGTTGGCAGCTTGGTGCCTTCTTTCTTTCCATCCCCAGCTTTTTTCAGGAAATCCACAAATTCCCCATCCCTTTGACAGGAGGTGAACCACATAAAAACCTACAGGCCTGTGGTCCCTTCCCATTTTGATACAAATTACAAAACTGGGTCTTCTTTCAGTGGTGGAGTGGGATTAGCAGTCCGTGGCTGGGCAGTCAGAATGCACATCGAGGCAAACTTGTTAAAACAGTGGCCCAAATCCCAAAAGAGACAATTGGCCTTTTGTGAAGCAATTTGCAAGTATCACATTCCACCCTTAAAACTGACTATGTCCTGTTATTATGTGATTAGTAGAGTCAAAGGCAGCTGTACTTTTACCTAGCTCACATTATTTGAGGACTTTACAAAGCAGGCTTTGCATGTGACTCTGAAACAGGAACAGTGTCCCAAGATCTATCAGTAACCAGCCCAGTGTGCTAGTACCACAGCGCTCTGCTAAAAAACTATCAACACGGGTACACAGTGGTCACCTACACCCTAGAATAAAGTTTACACAATGTACACTGATACGTTGAATAATAAATATTAACTACATACTACAGTAAATATTAAAATGTCCAAAGTTACATATTTCCTAGTTACATTTTTCTTTGCAAGTACAGAAGGAAATATTCCACTGTTTCAGACCACACTCAAGAGGCTACGTTTCAACAAGACAGAGGCTTTAGAAAGGTGTTTTCTCAGGTTTAGGCAATGCAGTGGGGAGAAAAGGAAAAAAGTATGTATGTCTGGAGTCCCTCTTTACCTTTGTGTATTCTCTTGAGAACATCCTCAGAGTATGCCTTCTCAAACATTTATTTCCAGCCAGGCACAGTGGCATGAAGCTGTAGCCTTGGCTACTCAGGAGGCTGAGGCAGGAGGATGGCATGAATTTGAGTTCAGCCTGGGCAACACGATGAGACTCTATCTCTGAAAAACAAAAGTTCAACTTAAAAATAATTACTTACACATACACCAACCGTCACGCTCAACTGGATGGGACCTCTTGTTTTTCCAAGCGTCTTTAGCTCTTTTTCATACAGCTCTTAAGATCCTTTGAAATTCCATCTAGTAGTATGAATACTTCCTTTACCTGATATTCATCAACTTCAACGCAACGACGTTGTACCTAGCATATCTTACTGCATGTATTGCTATGGAATGTCTAGAAAAATTCATTGTATATATTTTTTGTTCAGCAAATCATTTTGAATGAGTGCGTTGACTCAAATCTAATCCAGAACAATTCCATGAGCTTTATTCTGGCGTCAGTATTTCTCACCAAATATGTCTCTGGCCAGCTCTCACACTGAATGCCTCATGTCAAACACTGCTAGCCAATATACCAAAGAAGCTGAGCACAAATGTTCTCAGACAGTTATCCATAGGTTGGATCCATACTAGGGCCTCCTCTGCCTTGTTCTGCATTTTCCACCGGTGGCTCCTTACCAGGGATGATTACCAGTCTGCATTAAGGGTGTGCTAGTAAAACAAAGTAGAAGCTGTGCAATTAAAATATTAGCAAAAGCTAATAGAGATCATCAAACGAAAGTAAAATGCAGAATTTGGGTAGCAAACGCCAGCAGCCTACTCTGCAGGGGGCACTGGCAGGTTTCACCACTGGGTAAACAACAGCCATTGCTACCACAGACTCCAAAGAAAGGGAGATAATTCTACTCCATGCTCCCCCAGAATGAGCTACTGTTACATTGCCCTGGGATAACGGATGTCACCCCTGCAACCCCACACATGCCCCTGACTTCAGAACTGTGCCTATTTCATGTGTACCTGCACCTCAGACCCTGGCTTCATGCACACCTGTGCTCCAAACCTGGCTCTGTGGCTACTGCACAGCTGCCAGCAGCTCACAGTCAAACAGTGCCACCATTGCAATAAGGAAACCTGCAAGCTAGACCTGATATCAAGAAAGATCCCTTCAGACATGATATCCCCTGTAGAAGAAAAAGACACCAGGGGGTCCCTAGCACCCTCTGCTATTGAAGATCCCTTACTGCTGCTGTGGATGCCCACAGCCTTGTTTGTTGAAAACTCTTGCAATCTTCACCAATGCTGATCTCAGCTGACAAAGATGCACAGGGAGTTTGCCATAGGCCCTTCCCAGAGCTAGAACTGCCACACCTCACTCTGCTAGTGCCCTTGCACCCACCCTCAGGTGGACTTTCTCCAACAAAACCAGTTCATAAGCACTGGAAAGCACCTTGGAAAGGTGCACTCAATCAAATATGCAAATATTGATGCAAGGCTACAAGAAGGGAGAAATCAAGAAAGTATGACATCGCCAGAACACAATAATTCTCCAGTGACCAGTTTCCAACAATGGGGATTTATGAATTGCCAAAGAATTCAAAATAAGTATTTTTAAAAGCCCAGTAAGCTATAAGATAGAAACCCAGTAAGCTATAAGATAGTACAGACAGATAAGTCACTGAAACCAGGAAAACAATAACATCGTACTGGATGTCCTAGCCAGAACAATTAGGTGAGAAAGAAAAAGAACAGGCATTCAAATCAGAAACAAGAAGTAGAATTATATGAACAAAATGAGAAGTTCAACAGAAAAATAGAATATAAAAAATTTCTTGAGCTGAAGAATATATTGGATGAAATAAAAAATGCAATAGAGAACAGCAGACTTGATCAAGTAGAGGAAAGAATCTCAACTTGAAGACTTGCTAAGACTTAGAAGAGAGAGAGGAAAAAAAAACAGAATGAAAAAGAGTGAAGAGAGGCTACATGATTATTGTATACCATAAAGCAAACAATATTTGCATTTTGGGAGTTGAAGAAGGAAAAGAGAGAGAAAAGGGTCACAAATTTTGTTAAAGAAGTGATGGCTGAAAACTTCCCACATCTGGATAGAGATATGAACATCCAGGTGTATGAAGCTCATAGGGCCTCATACAGACTGAACCCCAGGAGGACTTCAGTAAGACACATTATAATTAAACTGTCAAAAATCATAGACAGAAAGAGAATTTTAAAAGCAGCAAGGGAAAAAAATATCATCTCATACAAGAGAACCCCAATGACACAATCAGTGAATTTACCAGTAGAAAACTTGTAAACCAGGAGAGGGTAGAAAAATATATTCAAACTACTGAAAGGAAGAAACTGCCAACCAAAATACTTTGCTCAGCAAAACCGTCCTTCAGAATTGACGGAGAGAAAACCCTTCCCCAGACAAACAAAAGCTAATGAAGTTCACTATCATTAGACCTGCCTTACAATAAATGATAAAGGAAGTTCAGTTTCAAGCTGAAATAAAAGGACGTCCACTAGTAACACAAAAATATATAAAAGTATAAAACTCGCTGGTAAAGGAAAGTATAAAGTCAAGTTCAGAATATTCTAATATGTGTTGGTAGTGTGTGCATCACTTACATCTAGGTTAAAGTACAAAGGTATTCAAAGTATCTATAGCTATAATAATTTCTTAATGAATGCACAATATACCATAAAAAGATGCACATTGTGACATCAAAGACATAATCTGAGGCAGGGTGAAGTAAAAGGGTAGAATTTTTGTATATGATCAAAGTTAAGTTGTTATCAGTTTAAAATATACTGTCATAACTAGAAGATGTTTTAAGTAGGCCTTATGGTAATCAAAAGGCTAAAACCTGCAATAGATACATAAAAGATAAAAGAAAGGAATCAAAGTATACAACCGTGAATAATCAATTCACAAAGAAAACAGTCAGAGAGGAAAAGGGGAACAAAATAACTACGAGACAGCCAGAAAACAATTAACAAGGTGGCAATAGTAAGATCCTACCTACTAATAATTACTTTAAATGTAAATGATCAAATCTCTAATCAAAAGGCATAGAATGACCTAATAGACAGTGTTTTTTTTAGGCCTTGTGGAGTGGCTCATGCCTGTAATCCCAGCATTTTGGGAGGCCAAGGCAGGTGGATCACTTGAGGTCAGGAGTTCAAGACCAGCTCTACCAAAAATATGAAAAATGAGATGAGTGTGGTGGCCTGTGCCTGTAATCCCAGCTACTCTGGAGACTGAGGCAGGAGAATTGCTTGAACCTGGCAGGCAGAGGTTGCTGTGTGCTGAGAGACTCCATTTCTGTCTCTCTCCTCTCTCTCTTTCTCTCCTTCTCTCTCTCTCTCTCTCTCTCTATATATATATATATAGATATAAAAAATACAACTATCAATGCAATATATATATTGTATTATCATTACTTTTTGAAGCCCAACTATGTGCTGTCTACAACAGACTCGCTTCAGCTTTAAGGATACACATAGGCTGAAAATAAAACTATGGAATAAGAAATTCTATGCAAATGGAAACCAGAGAGAGTTGGGATAACTATACTTATATCAGACACAATAGACTTTAAGTCAAAAACTATAGCAAGAAAAAAAAGGTCATTATATTAAGATAAAGAGGTCAATTTATCTGGAGGATATAATAATTATATATGCACCCCAAACCAGAAGACCTAACTATATTAACCAAATATTAATAGACATGAAGGCAAAAACAGACAATGCAATAATAATAGGGGGCCTCAATATCTCACTTTTGGTAATGGATCATCCAAAGAGATAATCAATAAAGAAATATTAAACTTGAACTACACTTTAGGCCAAACGGACCTAATAGATGTACACAGAACATTCCATCCTACAGCAACAGAATACATATTCTTCTTAACCACACATCGAACAATCTCTAGTGTAGATCATATGTTAGGTCACAAAATGAGTCTTAACGAATTTAGGAAAATTGAAATTATATCAAATATTTTTTACCCCAATAGTATGACACTAGAAACTAATAATAAGAGGAAAAACAGAAAATTCACAAATCGTATAACTTAAGCAACTCTCTCTTGAACAACCAATGGGTTGAAAAATAAATTAAAACAGAAATTACAAAATGTCATGAGACAAAAATGGAAACACAACATACCAAAACATAAATCCAGCCAATCAGCTCTAAGAGAAAAGTTTATAAAATAAATGCCTACATTAGGACAAAATTATATCTAATAAACAACCCAATACTACAGCTTAAGGAACCAGTAAAAGAAGAAAAACTTAAGCCCAAAGTTAGCAGAAAAAGGAAGTAACAAAGATCAGAACAGAAAGAAATAAAATAGAGATGAGAAAACCAATTATAAAGATCAACAAATCTATGAGCTGATTTAAAAAAAATAGAACAAAATCGCTAAACCTTTGGCTAGACTAAGAAAAAAAGAGAAAAGACTGGTTGGGTACAATAGCTCAGGTGTATCATCCCAGTACTTTGGGAGGCTGAGGTTGGAGGATAGCTTGAGGCCAGAAGTTTGAGACTAACCTGGGCAACATAGCGACATCTTGTCTCTACAGAAAAAATTTTAAAACTAGCCCGGTACGGTGGTATGTGACTGTAGTCCCAGCTACTTGGGAGACTGAGGCAGTAGAATTGCTTGAGCCCAGGAGTTCAAGGTTGCAGTGAGCTATGATTGCACCACTGCATTTCAGCCAGGGTGACAGAGCATGACCCTGTCTCTTACGCACGAACACACACACACACACACGACAAACATACATAAGTGAAAGAGACATTACAACTGATATCACAGAAATGTGAAGGATCATAATAAACTACTACAAACAATTGTACCTGAACAAGTTAGATGACCTGGAAGAAATGTATAAATTCCTAGACACGTACAAGCTAACAAGGTTGAATCATGAAGAAATAGAAAATCTGAATACACCTATAACTAGGAAGAAGACTGAAACGGTCATTAAAAATCTTCCAAAAACAACAACAAAAATCCCAGAACCAGATGACTTCGCTGATGAATTTTACCAAGCATTTAAAAAAGAACTAATACGAATCCTTCTCAAACTCTTCCGAAAAGTTAAACAGAACACTTCCAAACTCATTTTACAAGGCCAGCATTACCCTGATACCGAAGTAGACAAGGACACTACAAGAAAAGAAAACCACTGACCAATATCCTTGATGAACATAGATGCAAAAAAACTCAACAAAACATAAGCAAACTGAATTCAACAGTACATCAAAGGATTATACAACGTGATCAAGTAGCATGTATCCTTAGGATAAAAGAATGGTTCAACATAAGTAAATTAATAAATGTGATACAGCACATTAACAGAATGAAGGATAAAAATCACATAATCATCTCAATAAATGCAGATGAAGCATTTGACAGAATTTGACCTTATTTCATGATAAAAACTCTCAATAAATTTTGTATAGAAAGAATGCACCTCAGTATAATAAAGGTCATATATGAGAAGCCCACGGCTAAGATCATACTCAACTCTAAAAGTAGAAAGCTTTTCCCCTAAGGTCAAGAAAAAGACAAGGTTGCCCGTGCCTGCCAGTGCTACTTAACATAGTACTGGATGTCCTAGACAGAACAATTAGGCAAGAAAGAAAAATAACAGACATTAAAATCAGAAACAAGAAGTAGAATTATGTGAAACCAGGTATCTGAGTTTGAATCCAATCCCAGTCACTTACTAACTTTAGGAAAAGCCACTAAATGCTCTTCTATTTTCTCATTTGTAATATGAACATAATCAACAAAATCAGACTTCTTTCACAGTATGGCTGCAAGTATTCAATGAAATAATGTAGATAAAGCATTTAGTATTATGGTTGGTATTGCAGTAAACACTCAACAGTCACTTGATTATTTCAGCATCGTTAGTAGCCTTTCTCATTTGTATTTTTTCCTCTTCACTCTATTATATTAAAAATTACTTTTTAAAAGTTTTTTTTATCCTTTCTTTTTTGTAAAAAAAAGAGAGTTAATTTTTTTCTCATTTTTAAAAATTTCCCTTTCTCGACAC
This sequence comes from Papio anubis, assembly GCF_008728515.1. Taxonomy (NCBI): domain Eukaryota; kingdom Metazoa; phylum Chordata; class Mammalia; order Primates; family Cercopithecidae; genus Papio; species Papio anubis. Next base: position 117,418,447 of record NC_044986.1, read on the forward strand.
TATCCCCATATTTTCCTAGTTCGATCAGTTAAAAAAATAAAAAGACAATGCTAATAATATTTTTCAAATAAACCTATATTTCATTTGTTTAAAATTCTAGTTTATAATTTTATGCTCACAGACAGTAATTTCAGTCACCATGTATTGAATATTTGCTAACAACCAATCATCATGCTAAATAATATGCATCAAATAGCTCATTTCATTCTTCCAATGACCTACCTGGGAAATTGCTGTATTTGTTTTAGTGATAAAACTGGGACTTAAACGTCTTAATCACCCGATTAGAGTTACTCAAGTAAAGTGGAATTCAACCCAAAATTTGGCAGACTCCAAAGCCTTCAAGGTAACCATTCTGTATGCCTCCCTACCTCGCAAACTTTCTCCCCAGTGCAAGCTAGATCTTTTCAAAGCCTAAAATGAATTATATCACCCTGCTAATTCAAGACTTGTAAAGTCCATCAAGATAACCATAAAACCCAAACTCCTGACCATAGGTTACCATGAACTGGTGCCTACTTATACCTCAAACTTCACCTTCTGCCATTTTTTCTCCTCTTTTATGAGGCTTGCTTGCTTGCTGCTGAATAAGCAAGCCTATTCTTTTCTTTAGATCATGGCGCTAGCTCTTCTCTCTACTTGGGAGATCTGCCCAATAATCTTTACAAAATTGTTTCCTTTTCATTATTCTGGTCCTAATTTACATATCTCTTTCTCAGAAATTTCTTCCTCAACCTCCTAATCTATAGTCACCATCATTTTACCCTATTTACATTTCTTAGGAGCCTATATTACTATCTGATATTTTTTCTAACTTCAGTATTATTTTTCTCTCCCAATATGATGAAAATCCCAGGATTTCAGGGAATGTATCTGCCCTGGTCAATACTTTAGCTATAGTGCCTAGAACAGGGCCTGCTGTATGATAAGTACTCAATAAATATTTGTTGAATTAAGGGATACATCTGTGACTGCTACGGTTGTTTCTACAAATAATGTTGAAAATACTTATTTTTTGTAAAAGTTGACATGGCATTGATGTGGAAGTGAGATCCATGACTTACTATTTCATTTTATAAGTGTTGTAAGACAAAAAAACAAAAAGATTACATTTGCACTTTAAGTATCATTTTAATTATAAATATTTTTAAAATAAGAAAAATGAGATCCTTTGATGCTGAGCCATAACATAAAAACATAGTGCTTTTCAGAAAGAAAAAAAGTCAAGGAAACAGGAACCTAAGAAACCTTGAACATGGAGAAAAATCATTGAGATTTTGCCACTTTAACTCTCATGAGCAAAATAAATAAATAAATCCCAGCACTTTGGGAGGCTGAGACGGGTGGATCACGAGGTCAGGAAATCGAGACCATCCTGGCTAACACGGTGAAACCCCATCTCTACTGAAAAATACAAAAAACTAGCCGGGCAAGGTGGTGGGCGCCTGTAGTCCCAGCTACTCGGGAGGCTGAGGCAGGAGAATGGCGTGAACCTGGGAGGCGGAGTTTGCAGTGAGCTGAGATCCGGCCACTGCACTCCAGCCTGGGCGACAGAGCCAGACTCCATCTCAAAAAAAAAAAAAAATTTTTTTCATTGAAAAAATTGTCACACAAAAATGATTTTCTTGCCACCTGAATAGAATCACAATATACTTGTCTGAGTATACCTCACAATTCTTTAAAAAAGCAAAAACAAACAAACAAACCAAAAAAACCCTTACTTTTAAAAGTAAAATGAGTCATTGCTCTACCAAGAATATCAGGAATGTGAGCCACAGAAAGACCAGTGAATCAGACTTTATTCTAGACACCATCTTACACTTGTTTCATTGGGGTTTTAAAAGAATGAAAGTAATGGGGTGCAGGATTTTTAGAAATAAAGTCCTCATAGGAAGAGCACTGTGGGACATGAGGTGAGTCACGAGATCATTTTACCTCCTTTTTTTTTTTTTTTCTGAGACGGAGTCTCACTCTGTTGCCCAGGCTGGAGTGCAGGGGTACAATCTTGGCTCACTGCAACCTCCGCCTCCTAGGTTCAAGCCATTCTCCTGTCTCAGTCTCCCAAGTAGCTGGAATTACAGGCGTGTGACATCACGCCCGACTAATTTTTGTATTTGTAGTAGAGACGAGGTTTCGCCACATTGGCCAACCTGCTCTCAAACTCCTGATCTCAGGTGATCCATCCACCTTGGCCTCCCAAACTTTACTTCCTTTTGTTGTTTGTTGAGGTTTTGGTTTTGAGACAGGATCTCGCTCTGTCACTCAGGCTGGAGTGCAGTGGCTCAGTCACAGCTCACTGCAGCCTCAACTTCCCAGGTTCAAGTGATCCTCCCACCTCAGCCTCCCTAGTATCTGGGACTACAGATGCATGCCACCATGCCTGGATAATTTTTTTGAATTTTAGTAGAGACAAGGTCTAGCTGTTTCTCAGGCTTTTAACCCCTGAGCTCAAATGACCCACCAGCCTTAGCCTCCCAAAATGCTAGGATTATAGGAGTGAGACACCACACCCAGCCCCATCTTACTTTTGACTCATTGATAAACTGGAGATAAAGCCATATGAGTTGGGATTATAACTCATAGACCTAACCAAGAAACACTCAAAAATAACAGAAATTTGTTTCTTGCTCATGAAACAGGCTGGGGGTTGTTGTCATGTCCACAAAGTGTCCCTCCTTTAACGGATTGTTCCAGGACTTAGGCTGACAGTGGCTCTTCCATCTTCAATATACAGCTTCCAAAGTCATCTTGGATGGAGCTCAACAGCACAGTCAGACTGAATGGGACAGAACTTGGAGGACCAGATGTGGGAAGCCGGGCTGGGTCTGAACTGGAAGAAGCTCACTCATTTTCACTAGCATTTGACCGTCTGGAACTTAGCCATGGGGACTCACCTGACACAAGGGACGCTGGGAAATGTATTCTAGTCGGCCAGCCATGTGCTTGGTACTTCTATGACAAATGGAAGAAAGGTAAACATGGACTTTGGCAAACAACTGTAGTCCCCTCCCCAATGCCAGCTACCTATGCTTAGGGTATCTTACTCTTAGGAGCCATAAGAAGATGGAAGTAAATAGAAAATATTTTTTAATGTTACATAATAAAATAGGCTGTGCCATGACAAAATCTGTTTCATTAACCTACCGGAAATTGTAATCTTACAGAATTAGGGTTACATAAGAGACCCAAAAATGAATGATTTTAGAAGTAACATCATCAGATTGAATTTATTTCATTAGACCTCAGTTATGAAAAACTCCAATGTTTCTTCCAAACCAATAGCAATGATGTAAAATTTAGAGAGAAAAAATGTGATCTTCTAAACTCTACTTCTTTCATTCTTCAATGCAGATTTTACCCTCCACAAGTCATACCAGCTCACTAAATTTAATGATCCTGAGAAAGGATTCAACTTCTTTGACTGCTCTAACTTCCAAATTCAGGCCACCTTCATCAAATACACAAAATGTTACGTGGTCAGACAAATCATGCTGCCACTTTCCTAAGAATACATCAATTCTGTTTTCCAGATAAGCACTATAAGAACTTAACGGAAAAGAGCAGTTTTTTCAATGACAATGCATGACAGAAGCCGAAAAGGTTTTAAAGCAAACATACAAATGCGTCATCTAATAGTCCATCAACCAGCCCTTGTCACAGCGATAAACCTTTTATCTCGCTTTCCCAGATTTTAATCAGCAGCCTGCTTTGCATGTTTCTTGTGTCACTGCGGCAACCAACCTAATGGGGATTCTTTATGCCCTGAGAAATCAACTCATGTGGGCCTAAATGAAACATTTTGCTGTCTTGTTTTATCTCCCGCTCTATTCACATTAACATAATAGCTTTTAATTGGATTGTATTTGTGACTGGAGTCAGCAAAGGTGGCGTTCTCTCAGAGGAAATTGACTGCAAGGCAAGCTGCTGAGCCTCCATCTGGGAGAATTTTTTGAGCTGTTGCCACGGGGCAAGATGGCGTCAGGAAGTGTCGCCTCAAGAGGCAACAGACAACTCATCTTTCCTACGTAATGGAAGTCCAACGAATTTATCGTGAAGGCTTACAGAATCAAATATCTGAGCTAGTGTATTGGTATTCTAATGTCTATTCTCAAAAATAGAGCACTTACGAAGACACGAAAAACATGGGTAAATAGTTGTATAATTTAAGAGATGGGGGAGGGAACACCCCTAGGCCTGATACACACCACAGATCCCTAGATTAAAGGACTGCTGTGTATGATTACATAGAAATACAATATATTTACATACATACATACATATGATTACATACATACATATGATTACAATACATACATACATATGATTACATAGAAATACAATACATAATACAAATGAAATAACAACAAACTAAGGCAATATATTTGTAATTTATTTCACAGCCAAAGGGTTATTATTCTTAATATATAAAGAGGTCTAACAAATTAATACAAGAAACTGAAATAATACATATAGATATGTAATATAAAAAGAAATGTACTAAAAAAGTACAAATGTCCGATAAGCACATGAAAAAAAAAATCCTCTTCAGGATTGGAAGATGTTTAGACTAAGATAGCATGTCTTACTTTTCAAAAAAAATGATAAACAAGTTTTACAATTTTTCCAGAGAACAAAGTAAGCATACTTTTCAACATTCAATTTACTTTTCAAAATTATCTCTAGCAATGAGGCAAGAAAAAGAAATGAAAGGCAAGAAGTTTGAGATGGAAGAACTAAAACTATCTCTATTTGCATATGACATAATTGTGTATATAGAAAATTCTAAGGAATCTACCAAAAACTATTAGAATGAAAAAATGAGTGTGGCAAGGTCATAGAATACAAAAGCAATATACAAACATCAAATACATTGCTATCAACTGGCAATGAACAATCTGCAAATGGAATTAAGGAAACAATTCAATTTAAAATAGCATCAAAAAGAATAAAATACTTAGGAATAAATTTAACAAAAGAACTGCAAAATGTGTACATTGAAAAAATTCCGAAAAGAAGCCAGGCATAGTGGCTCACGCCTGTAATCCCACCACTTTGGGAGGCCGAGGCAGGTGATCACAAGGTCAGGAGATCGAAACCATCCTGGCTAACACGGTGAAACCCCGTCTCTACTAAAAATACAAAAAATCAGCCGGGCGTCGCGGTGGCGGCGCCTGTAGTCCCAGCTACTCGGGAGGCTGAGGCAGGAGAATGGCGTGAACCCGGGAGGCGGAGCTTGCATTGAGCCGAGATCGCGCCACTGCACTTCAGCCTGGGTGACAGAGCGAGACTCCATCTCAAAAAAAAAAAAAGAAAAAATCCCAAAAGAAATTAAAGAAGACCTAAATAAACGAAAAGACATCCTGTGCTTATAGATTGGAAGATGTCATATTGTTGAAATAGCAATACTCCCCAAATTGATCTGGAGATTCAACACGATCTCTATCAAAATTCAAGTAGTCTTTTTTGCAGGAATTGAGAAGCTGATTCTAAAACGTGCACGGAAATTTAAGACCCAGAATAGCAAAGCAAAACAAAACAAACATCTTAACAAAGAACAAACTTGGGGAAGTCACACTTCCCTACTTCAAAACTTACTACAAAGCTACAGTAATCAAGATACTGTAGTACTGGCATAAAGATAGACATACAGGTCAATAGAATAGAATTGAGAGTCCAGAAATAAATCCTTATATGGACAACTGGTATTTGAAAAGGGAGTACACAAGGGACAGGTTTGTTTCCCATTTTTAAATAATTATTTCTACTTCTTTTCCAGATGCCAATACAAAATTCTCCTCACTTTTAACCAAATAACAACAAAAGTCAATCATGGAAATTAACTCATTTATGTAGGTGTCTTTCAAAGACCAGCCTCATCATTATACACACTCGGAATAATCCCTGTATATAATCACCAGAAAAAGAAAAATTAGGAATATCTTAATTAATTCTTGTCCCACCAAGAGATGAAAAGCCAGCTGGAAGTGGTGGCTCATGCCTATAATCCCAGCGCTTTGGGAGGCCAACACAGGAGGATGACTTGAGCCCAAGAGTTCCAGACCAGCCCGGGCAACATGGTGAGATCCTGTCTCTACAATAAATGAAAAAATTAGTCAGGCGTGGTGGTGTGCACCTGCAGCCCAGCTACTAGGGAGACTGAGGCAGGAAGATGATCCCTGTCTCAAACAAACAAAGATGAAAAGCCAACAGTGTAACAAAATTTAGAAGTGAAATAGTTTTCAAAAGTAATTATGACACTTGAATTCAGTGCTTTATTTCTACATATACTGAACGTATTTGCTTATGTATTTAACTCAGATGTAATTTCTGGATCTCATATGTGTCAGATGCTATACTAGACACTAGGAATTTAAAAAGGAACACTAGTTACTCCCCACCCCCAGTAGGCTCACAGTAGTCAGGATCTGAGAATTCATGAAGAACGTTCTGATTTCTGTGTCTATCAAGAACACGACATGGCGCTTTCTGTTTTCCAGCCATGAAACCAACAGGACACAGTCCTGCCTTTAAGCAAAGTTCTCTATGGATGAACACAAGGAAGGAAGCAAGGAAGCAAGGAGGGAAGGAAGGAAGGAAGGAAGAAGGAAGGAAGGAAGGAAGGAAGGAAGGAAGGAAGGAAGAAGGAAGGAAGGAAAGAAGGAAGGAAGGAAGGAGGGAAGAAGGGAGGGGGGGAGAGAGGGAGGGGAAGGAAGGAAGGAAGGGAAGGAAGGAAGGAAGGAAGGAAGGAAGGGAAGGAAGGAAGGAAGAAGGAGGGGGAAGGAAGGAAGGAAGGAAGGAAGGAAGGAAGGAAGGAAAGGGAATGGAATAATAAATTAGGTGGAATATAAACAACTGCAGACGGTCAGTTTTATGGAGTTTAAACCTAATCCCATAGGCAATGGTAGGTCTCACACCCAGAAAAGACAATTTCCCTTTGATCTGATCTATGGTCCCAGAGAAAATAAATACCATTGAATGGATGTCACTACAAGTGCAAGTGACATTATTCTACCCTGTAAAAAATTATAGCAGCTGTTAGAAAGATTTTTTTCCCCAAGCTTTATTTGCAGTTATAAACTAAACAGATACTTGTAGAAAATGGCCACTTAAAATGCTAATTTCATGAATGTTTGCAATAATCAAAGCTAAAAGGATTAACAAGTCTAAGAGAAAGATGATACGGAAAGAATGGCAAATTAATTCAACGTTTTTAAAAGGATGAAAAAATCGTCTCTGTTTACAAAATAAAAATAATAACAAAGTCCATGAATTTAAAAGACACGTGTTTATTATGTTTCACAAAAGAAATACAAAGTTAGAGTGAAGGGTGGGAGGAAAGTGGGGGTTGAAAAACTACCTGATGGGTACAATGTTCAATGTTTGGGTGATGGGTACAGGAGAAGCTCACTCCCCACCAGCACGCATGTAATACCCATGTAACAGACAAGCACAGGTATGCCCTGAATCTAAAATTTACATGTGAAAGTATTAATTTTTAAAAAAGAAATAAAAAATAGAAAGTGTTGAGAAAAATGCATATGCTAAAAAGAAAAAGTTAGAAAGTATATTATAAAAAGGTGAGAACCAGCCTCTTAGTCAATGTCTCTAACTGAGCCAAAGCTGAATGTAAGCTGTTCTGGGTCTCCTGGACTCAGGGATCCTCTCTTTCTTCTTTCTCACAGTAGGCTGTGCAGGTTTCCCTTTTGACAAGTGTGTGAGACAATACTTGTGATATTTCCAAAGAATGTCGTTTTTTAACTTTGATGTTAGGTTTGAGGGTCTACGTGAAGATTTGTTACATATGTAAACTCGTGTCACGGGGGGTTGCTGTACAGATTATTTCATCAGCCAGGTATTAAGCCAAGTACCGTTAGTTATCTTTTCGGCTCCTCTCCCTCCTCCCACTCTCCAGCCTCAAGCAGACCCCATGTCTGTCGTTTCTTTCTTTGTGTTCATGAGTTCTCATGGTTTAGCTCCCATTCACAAGTGAGAACGCATGATATTTGGTTTTCTGTCCCTGTGTTAGTTTTCTAAGGATAATGGCCTACAGCTCCATTCATGTTGCTGCAAAAGACATGATCTCATTCCTTTTTGTGACTGCCATTATTATTTATTTATTTATTTATTTGTTGAGATGGGGTCTTGCTCTGTCACCCAGGTTAGAGTGCAGTGGGCTATCTTTGCTCGCTGCAACCTCTGCCTCCCAGGTTCAAGCGATGCTGCTGCCTCAGCCTAACGAGTAACTGGGATTACAGGCACCTGCCATCACACGTGGCTAATTTTTGTATTTTTAGTAGCTACCGGGTTTCACCATCTTGGCCAGGCTGGCCTTGAACTCCTGACCTCGTGATCCACCTGCCTCGGCCTCCCAAAGTGCTGGGATTGTAGGTGTGAGCCATCGTGCCCAGCTGGCTGCCATTATTAAAAAGTCGAAAAATAACATGCTGGCGAGGTCGCAGAGAAAAGGGAACACTGTTGCTGGGAGTGTAAATTAGTTCAATCATTGTGGAAAGCAGTACTGCAATTACCCAAAGAGCTAAAAGCAGAACTACCATTTGACCCAGCAATCCCATTACTGAGTATATGCCCAGAAGAATATAAATCATTCTACCATAAAGACACATGTACATGAATGTTCATTGCACCATTATAACGTCATTTAAAGTTTATTTTTGGCGGAGTTAAGCTTCACTAAACATTCGTTGCAAATTGACATGCTCCCCAATAAGTACATTTTGTGATGCCCAGGTCCTCTGATCATACATGCTGAATTTACACAAGTCTTTTTGATAAGTATTGTGCAGGCAGGCTCAATAGCTATAGCAGTCCTTGTGATGTTATCATAAAATATCCACCCGTTCCTAACCTATCATCCATGATGAGCCACCAACAAACTGTAGCCCAAGCTCCTCTCTGAGCAAATTCATTAAGTTCAAAATCTAGAAAAATGGTGGCAGAAGATGGGATTTTCTTACCGTTCTAAAAAAGACGTCTCATTTTCCGCCGGGCGCGGTGGCTCACGCCTGTAATCCCAGCACTTTGGGAGGCCGAGGCAGGCGGATCACGAGGTCAGGAGATGGAAACCTTCCTGGCTAACACGGTGAAACCCCGTCTCTACTAAAAATACAAAAAAACTAGCCGGGCGTGGTGGCGGTGCCTGTAGTCCCAGCTACTCGGGAGGCTGAGGCAGGAGAATGGCGGGAACCCGGGAGGCGGAGCTTGCAGTGAGCCGAGATCGCGCCACCGCACTCCAGCCTGGGCGACAGAGGGAGACTCAGTCTCAAAAAAAAAAAAAAAAAAAAAAATCTCGTTTTTTAAAAATGTAATGATTGTCACCAAAGGACCAAGAATGTGTTTTCAGACACCTGCAACCCAAGGGCCTGTTTATATTGATTAAAGATAATCAATTGAAAGGTGAGAGAGGTAATCATAATCACCACCATCTTTTTGAGTGTCCATTATATACATGACACCATGGTAAGCACTTCGTGTCCATTTGCGGTACATTTCGTTTGCTCCTTAAAACAACTCTTTCAGGAGCCATTCCGTCCTAGCTTCATTTTGCAGAAAAGGCAGCAGGTTTGGAGCATTAGCTGACTTGCTGAAGTTTGCACAGATGAGCGGCAGAGAGGAGATTCAAACACAGCCCACCATCTACCTCCAAACAGGTATTTGGAGAATTCGGGTTAACTCCACGTCACTAGTAAGAGTTGTTTTATGTTGTTTGTTTGTTTGTTGTTTGTTTGTTGCTGTCAGACTTTTTTTTTTTTTTTTTTTTTTTTTTGAGACAGAGTCTCCCTCTGTCGCCCAGGCTGGAGTGCAGTGGCCGGATCTCAGCTCACTGCAAGCTCCGCCTCCCGGGTTCCCGCCATTCTCCTGCCTCAGCCTCCCGAGTAGCTGGGACTACAGGCGCCGCCACCTCGCTCGGCTAGTTTTTTGTATTTTTTAGTAGAGACGGGGTTTCACCGTGTTAGCCAGGATGGTCTCGATCTCCTGACCTCGTGATCCGCCCGCCTCGGCCTCCCAAAGTGCTGGGATTACAGGCTTGAGCCCACTGCGCCCGGCCGGTGTCAGACTTTTGCCCCTCTTGGCCTCAGTGTTATCATTTGGGAAACAGGTGAGGAGAGGAAACAACGTGGAATTCCTCCACGCGGGACCCGCGGAGCTGCAGAATTCGAATCACCATGTAAGTGCTACGTGGTGGTATGCACCATACTGCAACAGTTTTCCCTGTTTTTTGTTTGTTTGTTTGTTGTTTTTCTTTTTGATATCCTAATTCAAAAATCTGGGGAATTTTAAATCTGGTCATAAACAGAAAGATTATAGGCAGTGTCTGTGCATACAAGGCTCAATCAGACCACACAGAAATTTGTTCTAATTTTATTTGCACATCTGTGAAATGGCCCTATGAGTGACCCTGCACAGTGCCTATTACCACTGCTGTTTTAAGAAGACCTTTGATCACTAAGTCTGCAAATGTCAAAAGGCCTCTGATCAATTTAGGAAATGTGTCTTCTCCCAAGTGTTCTGAGTTCTACCTCCTAAAGTTGTTTCCTTTTTCACCTGATAGCGTAGCAAAAGTTTTAAGATGGGTTTAACTGTCCCGTAACTTTCATGTGCGATCTTTCTATACAGATTTCTCCTCCAGGAACATAGTCTTTTGTGAACAGCAGCACACCCACCTATTTAAAAAACAGGCTAAAAGTTTCTTCCTGCCATTCTGCACTCCCTTCCCTTAGGCAAAAATTGTTCCCAAGTGCAATGTACTCTCTATTCCTAATAAACTTGCTTTTGCCTTTGTGATGCTACTTTTATAGAAGAAAGGGGAAGAAAAGAAGTGGGATAGGGGAAGTACAGATATCGCTGAAAGGTGAATGCCACCCCTACCACTGCATCTCAAAGATTCGCTTGGGTTTTTCTCTAGTGAATGTTCAGCTACCCCTCAGCTCTCAAAATCTAGAGGGCTTTGCAGTGATTCCAACACATGAAAAGTGGACAGATATGTATGGCTTCTGTACATCCACAAGTTTTCCACTGGAGAAAAATTACTTGAAACTAATAGGAAAAACTAAGCCTGTTGAAACTTCCTTTCTTGTTCAAGCTTTTAATTATTGCTGTAAAGCAAAATAGGGAAATGTAAAATCTAAGATTTGACCTCAAAATCTTTATTATCATATGCATTCTAACTTTAAAGAGCATACCTTTTTAGATGCATTGGCCATTTTTCTTTTCTTTTGACCACGACTAAGAGTTTTAAGGGGTTCAAGAGGAGAAAATTTTTTTAATTATTTCAGATAATTTTTTTAAAAGAAGATAAAATTGAGTTCATGTTTGTGTTTAGATACTTTTGCCATTTTTCTACTTTTTTTTTTTTTTATCCTTTTTGGTGCTGAAGATTTTTGCATCCTTTTCCAAAAAAAATTAGTCTTTTTTATGATTAATAAGTCAGAAGTTCTTTGAACTTTCACTTGTTTTATTTTGTCAAAAAGCCTTTTCACCTCCCAACATCACTGATAAATCAGTGGGTCCAGAAGTATCATAGCTCCTTCCCCATGAGGCTGTGGCTGTTGCTAGGCTGTAAGTTTGGTTTCTATTATCGGGATAGAATAAAAGTCTGAGAGGGACGTAGGCTGAGGGAGCTTTAAAGCTGACCTAGTTCTTGAACAGCAGTGTACTTTGACAGCACATGCAAAGAGTGGAAAACAGGGTTCTCATGACTAATCAAACTTTGCCAAAGTCTCATCAAAACAGATCTTGGTAAACAGGTCTTAGCAATGAATAGCACCAGATTATAAAACCAGTATGCATGTATTACCAACGGTTTATGAAAAACACGGGGAGAAATGCAACAAGATGTTTTCTCCCAATGAAAGGGTCATCTCAGTGTGAATCCCGTGTTGTTCCCGTGTAGGAACTTTGACTCAAGGGGTGCATTCAGAGATCCTTTGAGAACTCAATTGACAGCACTAACTATTCTTGTCTTCCCATTTTTCTGGTACGGATTACTACTGAGATGCCTAAAAGAATCCTAGATTTGTCTGTCATGGTAATGGTGCACATCCCAGAGGTAAGAATGTAGATACCAGAAAATGTACTGTCCTCTTCCCAGTTCCCATTCATTTGTTTCTGACAGGGCCGGAAACACCATCCTGCAGGTCATGTTTTCCTTATATTGAGTCAAGCAATAATCTCCAAAATGATGTCTATGTTCTTCCAGACAACCGCAAGGTTATAAAACCTGTTCAGCACTTAACGTATGCCAGACTCTGTGCCAAGCACCTCGCATACATTTTCTCATTTGAGCCTTAAAACAATCACGAGAGGGAGGTATCATTAGCCCCATTGACAGATGAGAAAACTAAGGGTTCAGTTACTTACATGAAGTCACAGAGCCATTAAGTGTTAGTCATATTAAAGGACTCTAAAACCTGTGCTCTCAATCACTACAATCTCCATTCTTCAATGAACCTACAGTCTAGTTGAAGAGATAAAATATTGCCACATGAAATGCTGGCAAAAGAATAATAATAATAAGACACCAAATATCAAAACACATACAAAGATTCTTTTTTTTTCTTTTTCCTACACTATCTTTTAAAATAGCATAAGTAAATAATAACTTGGAAAGGAAATGTAGAATAACCATTACTAAGAGTTTTAAGGAGTTCAAGAGAAGAAATTTTAAAAAATGATTCAAGAAAAAATTTTAAAAAGAAGATAAAATTGATTTGATTTTTGTCTGGCAGGTAGCATTTGAAGATCAGAAGGGTTTCCAGTGTTGTAGGAGGATTTTGAGGCCATCTTCGTAACACACAATGTAAATACTTCTGTTTATTAAAAAGCTCCAGGAGAAATAAACCATTCTCTTCATGGGTGCTAATGTTAAGTAAGAAATCAGGTTTCTACAGGGAGCCTTATTTTAAAGTTCATAAACTTTGACCAGGTAATTCCATTTCTAGAAATATTTACCAAGGAACTGGAAGACATTCAGAAGAAAATAATTATTTATTCATTCAAAGCCTTTTGATTGAGTGCTCACCATATCTGTACTGCAAAGTGTGCTAGACCCCATGACACAGCAGTGAGCAAGACTAGCACGTTCCTCTCAGACTTTCTGAGGGTGTTATTTACAATAATGAAAAATTGGTTTCAAATGAAATGTTCAACAATGCAGGGATGTTTAAATAAACTGTATTATGGCCAAAGAACTTAATACTAAGGATCCATGAAAAATCATATTTTAAAATATATTTAATAATACTGGAAGATATCCACAGTAACGTACAGGGGGAAAAAAACAGAAAAAAAATATTTGCTTCTGGGACTATGTAGCTTTTCAAGTCAAATTCTGGGGCTTTTCTAATTGCAATGTGAATAAAAATCTGAGGAGGATACAAGCATAGTCAGTTTTTTTGGTGTTGCTTGTATTATGATCCCAATTTTAGAAATATTTATATAAGTCTTCCAATATTAAAGTATGTATTTATACCTATACTTAAATGAATGTGGTTATTTCCTAATGGCAGCATTGTGTCCAACTTTTATTTTCTTTTTTATATGTCTTTATGCTTTCTAAAATTAGCATGTTTGACTTTTATAATCAGGAAAAAATATATTGAAATAAAATAAGAACAAGAATTAAGGCAACCTCCTCCACATATTTTACTGTCCTTCTTTCAAATAGTATCAGGAAAAAAAAAATAATTGTGATATTTCCTTACCCTGGAGAGCTCTCCCAAGAGTCCCCATATTTTTAGTTCCTGTTTGTGGAAGTAAAGCCCATACTCTAAAAATAAGGCTGAATCCTTTTAAATGGTAAGATTCAGTTAATTCCATTTGTTGTTCAGTTGGTCTTATATCCGGGAACTGGAAACACAGGTTTTATCTCTAGGATGACCTGCAATGAATCAGACCATTCAGCTTTTTTCTTTTTCTTTTTTTTTTTGAGACGGAGCCTCACTCTGTTGTCACCCAGGCTGGAGTGCAGTGGTGCGATCTCCGCTCACTGCAAACTCCACCTCCCAGGTTCGAGTGAGTCTCCTGCCTCAGCCTCCCAATTAGCTGGGAATACAGGTGCCTGCCACACCAGGTCCAGCTAGTGGGTTTTTTGTTGTTGTTAGTATTTTTTTTTTTGTATTTTTAGTAGAGACGGGGTTTCACTGTGTTGGCCAGGCTGGTCTCATACTCCTGACCTCGTGATCCATCCACCTCAGCCTCCCAAAGTGCTGGGATTCCAGGCGTGAGTCACCGCACACGGCCGAACCATCCGGCTTTTATGGCTCCATGTCCATCATGTCTGGGCAGTTCCAGCTTGAGACAAACAGCCCTTCAGTGAATTTACAAGGTAGATTGCAAGAGCCTTGCAAAGTTCAGAAAACCACAAGTCACATAAAAAATAGGACTGAGAAAGTAGGCTTTCGAAACTCTCTCCTTAAAAACAAAGTGACTAATAGCTAAGATATTTCTATAAACACACTCAACACGTAGTAGGCATTTAATACACATTCGTTTTCATTCCTCTTTCTTATTTATTTAAATCCTATCTGAAAACAACACGTATTCATAAACTTTTATATCTGAGTCAAACAGAAAAATGGAAGGAATGTTTGCATTGCCATTGTAATAATGTTGTTGGGGAAAGTTCGTTTCATGAAAGGTTGGGGGTTTGTTTTATTCTAATGACACAGTAGAAATATATTACATGAAACTAGACTAGAAATGTATTACATGAGACTTGGAAAAGCTAACTTAGAAGAGTTAGGATTTTATCATTGGCCAGTGGAATTTTTTTTCCAATAAAATAAGAAAACCTGAGCCGAGGATCCATTTGTGGAAAATACATAATATAAATAACCCGAATACTGCTTTTAAACTAGGGTTAGAAGTCCCGCTTCAAAGGAATTTCATTACTCCTGGTTCTCCTTTTCCTATTCAAACACTGGAGCCAGGATTGAAATCCTGGATTTTTCAGGTGTCTGCATTTTGAAAGATCTTGTTTATGTTAAGGCTGGTCACTTTAATAGGTGTGTTTTAAGGAAAACATTACCTTTGTGTGACCTTTGGGATGTGAAGGTGAAAATTCAGTCACTGGAAAAAAGTCATCCTCGTTGTTACGGGTGAAATCTCTAACATTAAAGACAATTGTGTCTCATCCTGTGAATGTCTTCATACAGCAATTAAAAAAAAAAGTTCCATTACAGCTGGGACAAAGTCAGTTCTGATGGATCAAGATTCTTCACTAGAAAAACATAGCCTGGTCAAAACTAAGCGTGTTAAAGGAAAATAGATAAAGTAGTAGCATTTTATGAAAGCGGCCAAACATTTTCAGTGATCCTTTAGAAAGCAGGCTTCAATCCCCCAACCCCTCCCAAGTCTTAATTTGTTATTATAAGCTAAGCACTTTACCTCCAAAGGGAAGAATAAAATTGTGCCAGTTATCATATATCAGAATTACACAGGACATCATGTTAATGATCATTTATTCCTAGCTACTTGAAGAATAATACCCAGTAATTATAGCAAATGTAAGTCAAATAGTAATAGCATACTTTACATAGCATAGTAATTATAAGTTATGTCCGTGCATCTGGGACAAAGGTCTTTTATGCGTGGTATTAAATCTGTTCTGCAATTTATTCATAATATCATCGCTGGGGTTGAAGAAAGGAAGCTTGCCTGTAGAAAGGAAACTTGTCGTCCTTTCACATTTCCAATAAGTCATTTGAAGAAAACAGTTCTTTGCATGCCTTGCTAAACCCAATTACCACCAAGACATCATAAACAAATATTCATTGCATTTACAGCTGCTTCTTTATTGCACAAGGCAAAATGTATTGTTAAATTTAAACCATTTAAAAGGAGGAAGCGCTCAGATTTCTGCATTCATTTTAAACTTAATTGAAAAAAAATCAAGCAGGTGTTGCAATATTTTCTTATTTAGAGACTGCTGCTAAATGAACAATCATATAATACTCTCAAGTATAGCAAATGCCGGACAAAAATGTGGGCATCTCTGGCTTTGATATTTGGTGGCATGGAGATCTACCATTGGCTTCGGTGGAAAGATGCTAAATAAAAAAAGTTTCATAAAGTTTTAGGATGAAGCAGAACTATTTTAAAATAACTTGATTCTCCTGAATCCCACTCAATAGAATCAGTTGATGTGAGTCTTCCGAATGCTCAGAGCACACTTTGAAGCTCTCCATACCACTGCTGCTTTCTTAACTCTCTGAAGCTAATAGACCCATTAACAATGTACGTTCATAATTCCAATCTATCGTGGGGGATGGGGGGACTTTAACTGGTAATCCAGAAAAGAAATTCTCGTAAGAAAATATCCTCCAACCCCTTCAAAATTTGATTCCTACCAATCAATCTAGGCCTGTTTAACAACCGACACTCTCAATGGCATCTCCAGCCATAGTGAAAGAATCTCCCTCCAGCCTTTCTCTCCTGCAAAAGTCACTCTTTTGTAACAGACACCTCTCCTCTATTTCTTCATCTGGTAAACAACAACCTATCACTCAGGTTTTAGCTTAAGTGTCACCTCCTCCAGGAAGTCTTCCATGCCCACCTCCATCCCTTAGCCTCACTGATGCGCTCTGTTAATATCCTGTACTTTTCCCTGATGGTGATCTGCGTCATATTTCACTGCAACTGCTTGTTTATTTTTCTGTTAATCCCTTCTCATAGAGGGCAGGTGATATCCATCATTCCAACTCAACATCAAGCTTCTAGTACCTACCACACAGATTGGCACAAAGCACGGGCTCAGTACATATTTGTTTTATTGATGAATGACCCTAGGTCTAGCTTCTCATACTACTTTTCAGAGCAAAGCTTTGGGAGTGGAGGGAGAGAAAAAGGTGAGTTTGCAGGCATGGGCCAAAATTTCTTAGGGTATACTGGGAAAGAGTCTACCTTGGTACCATTAAGTTTGCTCACTTAATCTCCAGGTAGATTCCTTCTTACCTTCTCTCCTTTCTCTATCCTTCCTTGACTATAATTTTATACATTTTAGTTTCTCAGAACCTTTTTTTTTTTGGAGATGGAGTCTCACTCTATCGTCAGGCTGGAGTGCAGTGGTGTGATCTTGGCTCACTGCAACCTCCACCTCCCAGATTCAAAGGATTCTCTTGCCTCAGCCTCCCGAGTAGCTGAGACTACAGGCATGCACCACCACACCTGGCTAACTTTAGTATTTTTTGTAGAGACGGGGTTTCACCATCTTGGCCAGGAAGGTCTTGATCTCTTGACCTTGTGATCCACCTGCCTCGGCCTCCCAAAGAGCTAGGATTACAAGCATGAGCCACTGTGCCCAGCCCAGAACCTTTAATATATGTTCATGTTTATTATAAAATTCCATGAGGGGCATTTTCCAACCTTATTTACTCATGAAATATTTTGTTCTGAGAGCACCCAGTGAGATTTCAGAAAAATGGTATTCTAGGAACACAATTTGAGAAACTCTGCCCTGGGTCTCCGTTTTTGTGATTTTATATTTTTAACCCCTACCTCTATAAAATGGGGATACAAATTGTCTGCACTGATGTAATAGGAACAATAAATGTGTTATGAGTCAAAGCATCTATTGATCTCATTGATCTATTGCATGATATGGTCTCGCCTTACACCACTTGAAAGAGAAGCATCTCTCTAACGAAGATATAGAAAAGATCTGCACAGTAACATCTGCATAATGAATTTCAATCTTTCTACACATTTCCAGACCCCACTTATCATCAAATAGCATTTATTAAGCATGAGGTTCATATGTCTGTGTTAATAATTAAGTAAATCTCTGAATTAATAGATAAATGCTTAAATGATGATCTTCATACAATTTCTCTCTCTCATCACCTTTTGGAACAAACTTAATAAAAGAAAGTATAACCCAGTAGCAAAAACATGGAATCAACCTTTATCCACTGATGGAGTGGATAAAGAAATTGTGTGAAGGCGTGGGCTAAGCACCATAATCCCAGCACTTTGGGACAAAGCAGGTGGGATCACTTGAGGTCAGGAGTTCAGACCAACTACAACATGGTGAAACCCCTGTCTCTACTAAAAATACAAAAATTAGCTGGATGTTTTGGCTTGTGCCTGTAGTCCCAGCTACTCAGGAGGCTGAGTCAGGAGAATCGCTTGAACCTGGGAGGTGGAGGTTGCAGTGAGCTGAGATCATGCTCTGCACTCCAGCCTGGGTGACAGAGAGACTCCATCCAAAAAAAAGAAAGAAAGAAAGAAAGAAAGAAAGAAAGAAAGAAAGAAAGAAAGAAAGAAAGAGAGAGAGAGAGAGAGAGAGAGAGAGAGAGAGAGAGAGAAAGAAAGAAAGAAAAGAAAGAAAAGAAAGAAAGAAAGAAAGAAAGAAAGAAAGAGAGAAAGAAAGAAAGAAAGGAAAGAAAGAAAGAAAAGAAAGAAAAAAAGAAAAGAAAATTAAATATCCCAAAAAAAAAAGGACAAAATGTAGTACATATATACCATGGAATACTGTATTTACAAAAAGGAACAAGATTATGTCTTTGCAGGGACATGTGAGCTGTAAGCCATTATCCTCATCAACCTAACGCGGGAATGCAAAACCAAATACCACATGTTGTCACTTAAAAGTGGGAGCTGAATGATGAGAAATCATGGACACATTGCGGGGGACAATACACACTGGGGCCTGTGGGAGGGTGGGGAGTGGGAGGAGGGAGAGCATCAGGAAGAATAGCTAATGGATGCTGGGCTTAATACCTAGGTGGTGGGATAATCTGTGCAGCAAACCACCATGGCACATTTGCCTATGTAACAAACCAGCATATCCTGCACATGTACCCCTGAACTTAGAATAAAAATGGAAATTAAAAAAAAATTTTAAAAAGAAACTGTAACCAAGAGAAGAATGTAATTGAGAAGGCTTCCACATTCCATCTCTTCCCAGTCTTATGTACACATCACTGATGTACATTAACTGAAATGCAGTTAATGAAGAAATTTACTCATTTCCTTTTTTTCGCCATCCAGAACTTTCTTTTGAGACTAACACTGCTACTAGCACAACCAAACAATATCATAGTGGGTGGCCAACTTCCAAAATTCTGATATTAGAAGAGCAGAAAAGAAAAAAGAAACCGTCAGATGAGCTGATGTTGTTATGTCCAAGAATAAAAGGTGTAACAAGCATAAAATTACAAACCTATAATGTTATTAAGGAACTTTGGAGAATCAAGCTAAATTCTCATGGTCCATGCTGAAATGATGGCTTGTGTTTCCTAATACTTCCATCATCCACTGTGTATGAGGAGACTGAGAAAAACATTTAGGAATTTTTTAACCAGAAGATTATTGCTAACCCTCAGTGGTAAGGATGAAATAATGTTCATGATTGAGGTCAGTTGTGCTCAAATTAAATTTTATAAAATAGAGGAATAGGCCAGGCACAGTGGCTCATACCTGTAATCCCAACACTTTGGGAGGCCGAGGCAGGCGTATCACCTGAGGTCAGGAGTTCGAGATCAGCCTGGCCAACATGACAAAACACTATATCTACTAAAAACAAAATTTAGCTGGGCATGGTGGCACATGCCTGTAGTCCCAGCTACTTGGGAGGCTGAGGCAGGAGAATCGCTTAACCCCGGGAGGCGGAGGTTGCAGTGAGCTGAGATTGCACCACTGTGCACCAGTCTGGGTGACAGAGCAAGACTCCATCTCAAAAAAAAAAAAAAAAAAAAAAAAAAAAAAAAAAGGAATATAGAGGAATAATTTGAGAATAGAAAGGGCTACAAGACTTTCCGTAAGTCTTATATTTGGCAATTGCCAAACTAAATAAAATTAAGTGAAATTAAATTAAATCGAATGGGTACAGCCAGTGTTTTTGACATTGTTACTTTTAAACGTAGCCTATACCCAACATCTAAACATCCATTTAAAAGATGAAACATGAAGTTAGTCTTGTAAATATGTCTGTGTATGACCTGATACACAGATAGCTAGAAACATCTGGCAGTTTTGGCTATATGATTCCATGGTTAGGCTTTTCCAAAATACAGAGGAGAGGTTAACAAATTCAGACTCCAAACATCCCAAAGACAGTCTAACCCCTCTCATTTAATCTGGCTATTTTTGTGTCTTGTAGGTTCAGCCTTCACCTGGAAATGAAGGAAAGGATTCATGGGATTTAATTCTTTGTGACTATTCTTTGTAGCTCTGTGAACGGAGTACATTAGCCTTCATTTGGTTAAAAGATCTGAAAAAAAAAATTGACTTAGGGGAAAAAGAGGACTGATTTATCATAGAATGCGTGGAAGGTTTGGAAAGGTAAGCTACAGAGAGAACAAAGATTCAGTTAGGATTCACAAGTAACTGGAACTAAAAACTACTCACGTTGATTTGGTTCTCTCTGCGCATCAACTTGTGTCTAACCCTGCCAACGAGTTTTCCCTACAGAGTGGGCAACATGGGGCCATCTTATGAGTTGTCTGCTGCTAGGTAACAAATTCCCACAAACTAAGCAGCGTAAAACTATTTTTATAAATAAACCTCAGAGTTCCTGTGGGTTAGAATGACGGCTTGGCTTATCTGGGTCTTCTGCCTGGAACTTCATATGCCTGCAATGAAGCTGTCAACCAGGGCTTGATCCTTATCAGAGGTTTGACTGGGGAAGGATCTGCTTCCCAGCTCTCTCTGGTCGCTGCTAGAATTCATTTCCTTGTGGTCGCTGCATTCATGGAAGCTTGCTTCTCAGTGCCAGGCCATGATGGATGGGTCTTCTCAATGCCAGGCCATGATGGAGTCTTCTATAATTAATGGAATCACAAGAGTGGCATCCTTCTCCTTTGCCATGCCCAGTGAAGGTTAGAATCAAGTCCCAGGTTCTTCCCATGCTCAAAATGAAGGGATTATGCAAATGAACACCAGAAACAGGGATGTGGGGGTCCTCTTAAAATTCATCCACCACAACCACTAACAACCTAGGAATTGTACACATTTTAGCTCTACTACTAGAAAATAATGGTCTCTCTCTGTTCTCTCTCTCTCTCGCTCTCGCTCTTTCTCTCTCTCTTTCCTTTGGTTCTAGTTAGTCCTGTTTGGAAAATCCTAGGAAAAGATTCTAACTGACCATTACTGGACCAGTCAATGGCAGCCAAGGATGTGCAGCTCCCAAATTAGTGAGGATGACAAATTTTGGCAAAGTGTGTTTTCCAGGAACTGGGGAATAAGGGTGCAAGTTCCCAAGTCCTAGTTCTCTGAAACCACCTTTACACTATTTTAGAAAACCTGACCCATTATATGGCTTTGTCTGTCTTTGGGGCTTGAAGATCTAGTCTTCTTCACAATTTCGGAATGAGGGCAGAACTTCCTTTTACCGACAAACAATGTCAAAGAGACCACCATCTTTGGTCTTAGGACGCAGAGGGAGCTATTTTACTTAATTTTTAATTTTATTCATTTATTATTTTTGAGACAGAGTCTTGCTCTGTCACTCAGACAGCAGTGCAGTGGCGTGGTCATGGCTCACTGCAGCCTTGACCTCTTGGGTTCGAGCAGTCCTTTCACCTCAGCCTCCCAAGTAGCTGGGACTACAGGCATGTGCCACCACACCAGGGTACTTTTTTTTGATTCATAGAGATGATGTCTAGCTATGGTCTTGAACTCCTGAGCTCAAGCAGTCCTCCCACCTCAGCCTCCCGAAGTATTGGGATTACAGCTATGAGCTACTGTGTCCAGCCAAGGTAAACATTTTAAATACAACAAATAAAACCTGAAATAATTTCTATAGTGAAATAAAATAAAATGCCAAAAAGGTAAGCCTCCAAGTGTATGTATTCCCGTTTGCCATCATTTGAAATGGAAAAGTATCTACCCACCTTCTTCTTAATAACCAGTTAGATGTAGCCTTGCTGCAATAAACTCATGCTGTAGATTTAGAAAACTAGAATTACAAAACACTGCTTAGTTTCTCACATTTTTTTGCCATGTCAGATGCAAACTGTAAGACTAAAATACAAGTTTTTGTTTTTTTTTTTTAAATGGAGTCTTGCTCTGTTGCCCAGGCAGGAATGCAGTGGCACGATCTCAGCTCACTGCAGCCTTCGCCTCCCAGGTTCAAGAGATTTTCCTGCCTCAGCCTCCTGAGTAGCTGGGGTTACAGGCACCCACCACCAGGCCTGGCTAACTTTTGTGTTTTTAGTCGAGACGGGGTTTCACCACATTGGCCAGGCTGGTCTCAAACTCCTAACCTCAAGTGATCCACCCTCCTTGGCCTCCCAAAGTGCCGGGATTACAGGCGTGAGCCACTGCGCCCGGCCCCAAAAATGTTTCATGGTATTTTTTTGGGGTCTCCCTGGCCTAACTGGGCCTACATAAAGATAAAAGAATACTGTGAAATCAATAATTAAGGATGGAGAGAGGAAAACTTAAATATGATAATATAGAACCCCACCACCCAGGAACCAGTCAAAACCTTCTTTCTATATTTCAGAACAATGTTATGAAAAACAGTAACCTAATCTTGACCTTTTTATAATTTTCAGTTAGTCGCATTTATTTTTAGAAATCCAAAGCTACTGAAGATTTTTTTCCTAACCTTAATATGTTCAATTTTTATATTTAACAGATGAGAAACACTAAAACAAAATTTCACAGAGCTTTTAATAACAGGAAACACCCCCACTACAGTATGTTTGAAATTAAGGTAGCATTTGATAATTCGATAAAGAGGTACAAAATATTTAGATCTGTGATGCAAACTTTAAGAAACACTATAAAATAAAGAGAGTGAAGGATTCCCAGAAGAGCTGTTCTTGTTTGTTTGGGATGTTAAACCAGGAAAGTAAATTGCCAAATAAGAACAGAAGCATAAATTAGATCAAGAGACAGCTAAGACATCTTTATGGAGAGAGAAAATTGATGAATGTAGGCTGGGAGCAAGGAGGTGGAGTGAAAGTACATAGCTTGTCTTCTCTCAAGCAATCCTTAAAGACAATGAACAATAATATTCAAAAAAAATGTCACTTCTCAGGATATCCATTTTTATATGCATTTGCCAAGCAAGGGTGAAGTGTGAGGGCAACCCTTCAGTGGAGCGGCCCATCTGTCAGACAAAACTAGACTTCCTGGAACCAGGACCTCAAATGTCATCATGATTGACCCAACCCCTAAGGTCTTTAAGTTAACACTCCCCTCGAATTGGACACTGTGTTTTTTAGATGAGATAAAAACAAAACAAACAAAACACAACAACAACAAAAAACCTGTCCTTTGAATATGATAAATCCAGTGAAAATTTATTCTTATTGATTTAGGCATATTCTAAACATCTTTCTTTTTTAACTTTTAAGTTCAGGAATACAAACGCAGGTGGTTACACAGGTAAACTTGTGTCATGGGGGTTTGTTGGTACAGGTTATTTCATCACCCAGGTATTAACTCTAGTATCCATTAGTTATTTTTCCTGATCCTCCCCCTCCTTCTACCTCCACCCTCTTAAAGGCCCCAGTGTGTGTTGTTTTCCTTTGTGTGCCCACGTGTTCTCATCATTTAGCTCCTGTGAAAACATGCAGTATTTGGTTTTCTGTTCCTGTATTGGTTTGCTAAAGATAATGGCTTCCAGCTCCACCTATGTCCCTGCAAGGTACATGATCTCCTGCTTTTTTATGACTGTATAGTATTCCATGGTGCATATGTACCACATTTGCTTTATCCAGTCTCTCATTCATGGGCATTTGGGTTGATTCCATGTCTTTCCTATTGTGAATAGTGCTGCAATAAACATATGCATGCATGTGTCTTTATAATCGAATGATTTATATTCCTTTGGGCATGGACGGCACATGGAGACATAAATTCATATAGAGTTAGCGAACGGTTTAAAATACAGTTCTCTGGGGGAAAAGCCAAACAATTCTCTAATTTATGTGATGTGAAAATTTAGTTTTGTGAACTTCATGAAGGAGATATAGTCACACAGAAATCTTCACTAACTTTTGATTAATGGCAACTTTAACCATCTCCCAACCATTAGTCCTATGAAGTTGATGATAGTCACCTTTTAAAATAAAGATAAGTGGCGGTCTACAATTTCACAAATCAGATATTTAAACAATATAATGTTGATGATGGTGATATTGGTAGCTGCTCCTGTCTCCTGACCACCTTCTAAAGAAGCAACATGGAGAAGGAGATGGAAGCAAACTTTGGAATTCACTATAGAAGTCTGGATGGGAACGCCAGTGATTTAGCGTTAAAACCACTCTTCAAGTCTTAGGTTTTCTTTCATCTGTAACACAAGTGAACATAAAAATAGTACCTACCAGCTATGGGGATTTTCTGAAATAGCATGTATAAAGTGCCCAGCACAGAGTGAAACTTAATAAGGCTAAGTTATAATCCTTACTATGCACCATGTATTCGTTTACTACAGACTTTTTGCTTGTGTCTTGTTTAATCCCCAGAGCAACCCATCCTTTACAGATGAAGGAGACAGATTCAGAAAGGAGAGGTAACGTGCAAGAGGCCAGATGAATAAGGAGCAGAGTCAAAATTTAACTTCAAGTCTGTCCACCGTCAGTGTCTGTTGTCACCCACTTAGCAAAATAAGAGAGAAACCTTTTTTTTATTGTTGTTTCCCTGAAGGCCAGAGAAAATGGTATTCCAAAGAAAAGAAGGAAAGAAATATTATACTGTATGGTGCTTCTGAAGCTAAGTCTGATGTCTGGATCTAGCAAAGAAAATTCCGACCATGAAATCACTCCCTTTCTAGTCTGTTTAACACTGTACTGCTTTTCTCTAGGACATTAAATTGTGATTCATGTATTCATTCAATAATTGTTAAACATCCCTGCTGCACTCAATATTGGGCTAAGATCCATGTGGATGCAGTCTAACAGAGGATGTCGACTTGTCTATCAACTACAGGCTTAAATTCCAAATTGACAGAGGAAGCAGAGAAGCTTCAATAATGAATATTAGGTTGGTGCAAAGATAATTGTGGTTTTCACCATTCAAATTAATAGCAAAAACAGCAATTACTTTTGCACCAACAATATAATTAAGTTGAATTAGAAATCAGAGTAGCAGTTCAAGCAGAGAGAGAGGTGCCACCTAACAAATTCTTGGGACACGTTATATAGCAGATAAAAACAAACAAACAAACAAACAATTCAAGACCCATGAGGCAATTTATGATAGAAACTGAAAGTTTCTCAGCCAGTAGGAATGCATTGACGTTAGAAATGCAAAAAAGAGATGAATAAAGAAGTATCTAAAGAAGTATCTTCTTCTTAAAATAATATGCAACATCGTTTTACCAGTCAATAAACTTTCATGTCCATACCCTAAAAATATACCCATCAAAATAGATATCACCAGACAGACAATAACTGTAGTTACAGAATTGGAAACCCATTACAAAAACCTTAAATGTATATGCATCATTTGTATTTTGAGAAGAGAGGGCTGTATTTCTGTTAGCATATGAAGTCATACATATATATATATATATATATGCATGCTGTTGGATAATCATCAGGATGGCATATATGTTGAATTAGATTGATTGACAGTCTGGTGCTAATTTGGTTTAACACCTTTTCCCAATGGATATTACAACGTGCCTCCTTGTAGAAGAGTCATCTATTAGTCATCATAGCAAACTATAAGGTACATATAATGCAGGGCTCCCTACTCAGTTTCCCTCTTTTACCATCTCACTTTCCAGCAGCTGTACCTGCCCCAAACTCAGCTCTGGTTCTTCAAGCCAGAAAGTGCACGAGTTTTCCATTGAGTTCCAACGAGTCAGCAGTACAGCATGTCTTAGACAGGCCCGCCAACAGCCTCAAAGCCATAAAAACGAGAAACTCACACCTCACTGTTCCCTTCGCCTAGTGTCAGCTTGCCTCCTGGATCCACCTGCTCTGGGCCTCTTTCCAAATGCCCTCATATAGGCTTTTTTTTCCCCCTTTATGTTTTATCTGGAATATATAGTTTTCTGTAAGAGGGTTAATCCAATTGGAGCTCACTCAGCCATAAACAAAAGAGGAACTCCCAACTTGACAGTAATAAAGTGAAAATTGCACTATTAGTATCATTTAAAGACTATCAAAGTAAAGACTCTCTCCATATTTTTTTAATTTTTCTTTTTTTTTTACTGTAAAGGAAACTCATTCTTCCACTACAGAGTTTCTGTAGAAAGTTCAAAGATCTTCAAAAATAAGACAATCATTTTGTAAATTTCAGACTGATTTGTTTTTAAAATCCAGTAACTACAAACTTTGGGTGATAATTACTATGGCTAATTTAGGCATTATGAAAGAGTCTTAGGCTACATCCATTACAAATACGTTGCGAGGATAAACCAGAATGCAGGGATTTCTAATCATCTCATTTGCCTAATCAGCTTACCAGTAAAGAAGTTGACCATCAAGAAACATCTATCAGTATAAAGAGGTTTTGAGATCATGAAAGATGTATATATATGCATACATTAAAGACTTTATAATCTAAGATTGACATGTTTGATATTTAAATTAAGAATTGAAAGACAGATGCTGAAAAGGAGATACAAGAGGAAGAATAAATTTAAAATATTGTCAAGCTATTTTTTTTGTTGTTGTTAACTTTGGAACACTTCAACCAGTCTCAATTTAGCTTTCTCTTAGTAGTTATGGTACTAGAACAGAATTACAGCATTCTAAAACGTTCCTTATATCGGATAGGAAATATGACCTGATAAATGAAATTGTATTTCTTTTTGTAAAACAAATCTAATTTTAAATTATTCAGAATCATTCTTCATCAGTCCATAAAGCCCTAGTAAAATAGCATGTTATTTATTCAATTATCATCAGTGATTGTATTTTTCACTACAAATAAATCTAGGGCCATAATAAAGATAGATGTGCTAGTACTGTTTGCACATAGGGGATATAGAGAAGCACCTATTTTTACCTCTTAAGTCATTGGAAATGTCATTTGAAAAACAAACCTTAAAATTTAAATTTAATGAATCCACAAAAATTAACAAAGTTACCTTAAAAAGATAAAATTAACCCTAAGCCAGTAAGATTGGATAGTAAGAGGATGATATATATTAACATGCCGATAGAAAGAATGTGTGGACGGAAAGGTGTTACTCACTCCTGAAGCAAAAAAAAAAAAAAAAAAAGGAATCATAAAAGCAGACCTTAGCAATCCAGGTGTAGCTGTTGTCCCAGCTGCAGTCCCTCCAGACTGAAGTGGGAAGATCACTTGAGCTCAGGAGTTCAAGTCCAGCCTGGTCAACATAGCAAGATACCATCTTTAAATTTAAAAAAAAAAAAAAAAAAAAGCCTGTAATCCCAGCACTTTGGGAGGCCGAGATGGGCGGATCACGAGGTCAGGAGATCGAGACCATCCTGGCTAACACAGTGAAACCCCGTCTCTACTAAAAAAAAATATACAAAAAACTAGCCAGGCGACGTGGCGGGCACCTGTAGTCCCAGCTACTCAGGAGGCTGAGGCAGGAGAATGGCGTAAACCCGGGAGGCGGAGCTTGCAGTGAGCTGAGATCCGGCCACTGCACTCCAGCCTGGGCGACAGAGCCAGACTCCGTCTCAAAAAAAAAAAAAAAAAAAAAAAAATCTTAGCAATGCCCACTCAAACAGGGCAACGTTTTCAGCAAGGAAAAGATATAATTTAATTTCAAAAATATTTCGTTTTGGAAAAACTGCCTTTGGCAGCCCAAGGTCATAGCCTATAAGACCACTTTGATGTCAGATATATTCCTACTGGAAAGTGGGTATAACTAAAAATCTCATTTCTTCATTCACTCATCCATTTATTTTACAGTCTTCTACTGAGGGCCAACAAAATTCCAGGAACTGGGAAAGACAGTGATAATATGGTGGAGAGGTCAACAGACAGAACCCACGTCTGTTTCACTTTAATTGGAATGATAAGCAATAATTGAAAACTCACACCTAGAATATAATTAGTTAGAGGTCATTTCTAGGAAGGGAATGTTGAGAAGATTACAAAAATATCAAGAAATGGGCTCATAGTGGGTTGGAAACATACCCTAAGATCACACAATTGAAGACTGGTGGGATGGGATTTGATCCCAGGCATTCTGGATCCGGAGCCCATTTTGTAAATTACATACGTGTTAGCAAAGCAAATATGCATAGATTGTAACTTTAACCTGCTTCTAGATAGGTCTCTTGGTTTTCAAAATAAGTCTTACTATTGGGCCAGCTCTTTCAGGGTTGTCTAGTGTCTGGTCCTTTACCCATACCGTTCATTAAATCTTCTTTTCTGTAAACAAATTTTGGAAGCCAGGTTTGAATTCTGTTACTGTGGCCATGCTGGTTCGTGACCTAGCCTTGATACTATAATGCAAAAGGTCCATATTGAAGGGTTTACATTCATAAAGTGTTTTCTCTATAGTGGTTTGTATCTCTGCATACTGATTCCAATATTACAAAGGCTGGGGGAAGTTAGTTCAATTGCACTGTACATTGGAATGAGTAAGAACAATATATTCTAAAAAATGCAGCACACATTGTTGCTTTTCATTCCATGTGTGCCACTGTGATACTAAAATGATTCTCTAAAAAACTCGAAGGGAATGCAGCCCATTGAGTTTCTTAAGAAAAGGACAATCCTTCTAGATTCACTGAAGTCTGATATATGACAAGCTTCATTTCAAACATACTTTAAAAACATGATGTAACTCTAACAAGTCAGACTTTGTAACTTGGCAGAAGCCAAGTTTTTGAAATGTATTTATGTATGTGTTGGGTGTAAACTGTTACTGTACTGGAAAACTTCTTGAAAGGGATTTTCATAAGTCTCATCTTGTTTCTCTCAAGTGGCTGTTAAAAATAGAGTTTATTGGCAACCATTTTTTTCTGTTGTTAGAGAAGGATTAGCTTAATCCTGGTGAAATATCTCAGCATTTTACTATATTCAATTTTATACAACTAAAACTTTTATTATGTACAATGCCAAAATAACTTCATGTATCCTAAGTAAATCAAAAGTTATACATTTGTCAAGTCTGTTTTTACAGATCTGTGAAAACCAAAACACTCCTCTCTAAGAGTTCATTATTTGCTTACCTACGTACATCTAAATCATTTTAATTTTTCAGTAATGCTTATTTATTTTTTCCTATAAAATGTTGGAAACTTCCTCTATGTTCTTGATATAGTTTGATAGAATCAGTCGAGCAAACATTCTGATCTTCACTAAAATATGCGATTTATGAAACTATTTTACTTGAAAATAACCCTATTTAGATGTAGGACATTTATTTCTACTACAGCTGTTCTTTCTCATTATACAAAGTCCATTTATGGCTTTTTGTCCCTCAACCCCAAATCTGGGCCAGTCCAAAGCCAAGTTAAAAAGGCAAAATGTGTACTAATGCCCCATCAACTCGTTCATTTTCCCTTTTTTTTTTTCCCTTCTCTAGTTTTTCCTCTATTCATTTTTCCTTCTCATTTTCAAATATCCACTGCCCTTTCAAGAACAAAACATGAAATCATAAAACAATCTATCTTTGTCAGTATTAGAACAATTTGAATTTAGGCCTATGTGGTCCCTCTCACTGAAGTATTTATCTTTATTTTTGGAAATGGAGTCTCATTCTGTCGCCCAGGCTGGACTGGAGTGTGATGGCGCCATCTTGGTTCACTGCAACTCTGCCTCCCAGGTTCAAGCAATTCTCCTGCCTCAGTCTCCTGAGCAGCTAGAACTACAGGCGCTTGCCACCACGCCTGGCTAATTTTTGTATTTATAGTAGAGATGAGGTTTCACCATGTTAGTCAGGCTAGTCTCGAACTCCTGACCTCAGGTGATCCACCCGCCTCTGCCTCCCAAAGTGCTGGGATTACAGGCGTGAGCCACCACTCCCAGCTTGAAGTATTTGTCTTTTAAACCTCATCTCTACTTTTGAAAAAAGAAAGTGTGTTCTTGTTAAAGAATTTTGAAGAATCATTTATTTTGCATGTAACAGCACGCACCTGGTAACTCCGTGATCTGGAGTTTCGAAGGTCAGTGACACAGAGAACAGGAGAGATGGAGGAGTCACAGCAGCTCTTAACTGCCTCCAAAGTCTTCCTTGCCTTCCCAGTCCATTGGCCAGGCCCAGACACATGCCTCATCCTGATGACAAGGGCAGTGGGAAATGGGGGCCGCAAGTGGCTGGTCACTATCTCAGCTCCTTTGACTACCCTTTGGTCCTTTCTTCCTATGCATAACATGCCCATCACTTCCCTGAAAGAGATAACCCCCAATCCCGACCATTCACAGCACCCAGTTCAAAATCTAGACATTGCTCAATGGTGTCTTCATCAAACCTAGACATGACCCTTCTTGATCTGGAAATGTATGAACTAAAACAAACATGCATTCCCCAAACTCTCGCACTTGAAATCATGTGGAGAAATGATGCCAGGAAAACCACAATGGACATTCCCATTTAGAAAAGGGAAAAGCAGAAGATAGAAGGCAGCTGCAGTCCACGGTCACAGCTCGTGGCAATTCTCAGATGCTGCTGGAAGAACATTGTAAGGTCTCCTGCTCTGATGGTTCAAAAAGTGCCTCAGTTGCGTTCCTTACTGCTTCCCAGGATCCACTGTATGGGAGCTCCCTTCTCATCCATTTCAACTTGGCTGCATACAAAGTGAGCACTGAAGAACATGCCCTCTCTGAAGGCTGATCAGCTTTTTCTGCGTACTTCCAGCTTATGGGATTTTGAAGACACAAGAGTTGTTTTCAGTTTCATCAAAGGTTATTTGGGCCAGGCACCACTGGTTCATGACTGTAATCCCAAAACTTTGGGAGGCTGAGGAAAGGGGATCACTTGAACCTAGGAGCTCAAGACCAGCCTGGGCAAAATGGTGAGACCTCATGTCTATAACAAAATAAAGCAGAAGATGAGCTGGGCATGGTGGCATGCACCTGCAGTCCCAGCTACTCAGGAGACAGAGGTGAGGGGATCACTTGCACTCGGGAATTCAAGGCTGCAGTGCTGAGATTGTGCCACTGCACTGCAGCCTGGGAGACAGAGCGAGACCCCATCTCTAAAAATAAATTAAAAGTTAAAATAATAATAATTTTAAAGGTTGTTTTATCCAGGCTCAATGTTTTTGGCAGCTCATTTCTCTCCAAAGCTAAGTAGGTTTATGATCTTCTTAGACATGGAAGCATTTGACTGCCAGCACAAGATGTTTGGTGAGTAGTGACTGCCTAACACAGTTAGGCATAAATTTTATCCTTCCAATAGCCCTGACGTTAAAGCATTGCCATATTGGCCATTTTAGAGAAGAATGTAGGAACAGTTACTTTGAGAGGAAGAGTATCCTTCTTATAACACCTCAAAATACACCAGGTAGGTAATGCTGGCCTTGCCAATATGATGTTACTTTTTAAATACATTGGTGTGTTGGATTGGTCTACAGAGGTAACTACAGAGGCAATGAGACATGAAATTTGAAAACTGAACTCTTTCCCAAAAATTCCATACTTGCAGTGGTCACTATGTGTATGTCATATACATGATTTTTGTTTGTTTAACTTCACGTTCATTAGGCTTTTTGTTGGTTTGTTTGTTTTTAGGCCAATCATTGCGATGTTATATTTTTGTCAGCTAGGTGCCTGTCTCTCTGATTTGGGGCTCACCAGGAGAAACTGGATACCACTTACTTGTTAAAACACTTAAAACCTTGCATTGCACAATTTAAACTTAATAAGTACCTTTTGCTGATTATGAGAAGCATAACTTTTAAATCTTTATTCTTGGTTGTCTCTATGGCCTAATCTGTACAGGCACAGTTGAATATAGGTAACATCTACTTGCTCTGATTTCTCATCAAGAGTTATACAGAGCTTATGCTGCGGGACTGACGTTTCCGGGTCACAGTCGAAAAGCATCACCAAGGTTTTTAGTCATGTCTAATTCTATAGGGCACGTGTGCCACCTTTCCTTGGAGTATAATTTTGTTTTAGAAATGCATTGCATTCAAGACACCTTAGAAACACTGATTTAAATCCTGTGTTGCCAATGCTCTTTGGAGGATACGGTTACATCTCTGAGTTCCCTGCATGAAGGCTCTACTTGCTTTCCGCGAGTTTTTTGGATTTTCTTGTTTGTTTGTTTTACTTTAAGTACTGGGGTACATGCGCACAACGTGCAGGTTTGTTACATGGGTATACACGTGCCACAGTGGTTTGCTGCACTCATCAACTCATCATTTACATTAGGTATTTCTCCTAATGCTATCCCTCCCCTAGCCCCTTGCCTCCCAACATGCCCGGGTGTGTGATGTTCCCCTCCCTGTGTCCGTGTGTTCTCATTGTTCAACTCCCACGTATGAGTGAGAACATGTGGTATTTGGCTTTCTCTGTTTGTGTTACTTTGTTGAGAATGATGGCTTCCAGTTTCATCCAAGTCCCTGCAAAGGACATGAACTCATCCTTTTTTATGGCTGCATAGTATGGTGTATAAGTGTCACATTTTCTTTATCCAGTCTATTATTGATGGGCATTTGGATTGGTTCCAATACTTTTCTATTGTGAACAGTGCTGCAATAAACATACGGGTGCATGTGTCTTTATAGTAGAATGATTTATAATCCTTTGGGTATATACCCAGTAATGGGATTGAGAAATACAAATGAAAACCACAGTGAGATACCACCTCATGCCAGTTAGAATGGCAATCATTAAAAAGTCAGGAAACAACGGATGCTGGAGAGGATGTGGAGAAATAGGAATGCTTTCACACTATTGGTGGGAGTGTAAATTAGTTTCAATGAGTTTTATGCTAATACAACCCTTGAAAATTTCCACCACTTCTCCTCCTGCTCCTTCTCTCCCTCCTTTTCTCCTCTCCCTCCACCTTATTTTTAAAAATTGGATTGATACTGAAGATCTCAGACATTTCCAAAAGCAGACTATCTCTGAATTGGGACGGATGGTGGCAGGGCCAGGGTTCAGAGGGTGTAAGTGAGGCACTTGCTAGGGGCATGCAATTTATTATGAAAAATACTCAGTAATCCAGTTAGGAACTATGTAAATGCAATATATTTTTAAAATAATAATTAAAGTAAGACACCCATGATGAACAAAATACCAAATTTTAGAGTAAACACATGTTGTTGTTTGCTTGCTTTGCAATCTCACATTACAGTGACACAAGAAGAGTCACCTCCAATCAACCCTGGCCTCATGGCCAAAGAGGCCTTCAGGTTCCCCAGTGGGTTTATGGAAGTTGACAAAGGAAGGAAGGGCCAGGAGCTTGAGCAAATGGGGCTTTCTATATATGTCAGGTTTTTTACTGTAGGACTGGTGTAACTGTTTTTATTTGGTTCAAAATACAAGAGGGATATTTTAATAAGTCCATTTGCTCAGGCTGTGTTATAGTTTGACCAGGCACTGAACAATGGCCGCCTCCTTGTCTTTTTGCATTAGAGCGACTGGTCACCCATTTAGCCCTTTCCCCAACTTTAGTTTCTCACTCTTCAAAACTATTCAGACTCCTCTTCCAACCAAATCTCCAGCTCTTTTCAGAGTGAAGGTTCGAGTGATTCTGGGGTTTAGATGCACAAACACTCGGCAAAGACTCAAAAGAAATGAGGACTTGAGATTGGAGGTATGCGCGGCTGAAATCAGATCCAAAGTAGTGATTTTCATGAAACTCGGGACTACTAAATTTCTATGTCTATTCCAGCACATTATGTACAAGGTAAAATTGCTGTGGGCCACACTGGAGTGTCGCCTGCTGTTTACCTGCATTGCCTCCCTGAGAGAGTGCTTTCCTGGTCCCAAACTACTCACTGATTTACAAATGGAATGTATGGGGACAGCTCTGTACACTGAAGGCTGCCTGTTCTTTTTTAGAAAAGCTGTCTGTTTCATGCCAAAACCTATAAAAAAGGCAAAAAATAAACAATACGAAAGTTAAATTAATCAAATAGGAGACTAGCTTACGATACAAAATAACCAACAACTTAGCATAAGTTGAAGTTTTCGATTTTTCCTGCTTGATTGATTGAAATGACAATGATCTCAATATACCAAGAGCATTGCATTTGTCATACGTAGTATCCTAAAAATATCTTTACGGTTCTAAGTAGGGATATAAGCAATTGATTAGAAAATTATGAAAGTGGGCCAAGTGGAATGGCTGTATACACGTATTAAATGAGATCACATGTACTGAAATGCCGTATGAATATCCCAATAGAAACAATTAACATCATTACAGCCAATAAAATCAGTTTTCATTTCTCTGATTAATTCAAGAATTTAACCCACAAATGGTTCGATCGTTGCGTATTGACCAGTTGTTTGAATATTTTCATAACCAATGATTTCTTTTTAACAGAATATATGAACTGTAATCTATTCAATGATGCTGATACATTCGCATTTTCAATTTGTAAAATTCTTTGACTTTGTTCTCCTTGGAGCGTTCTATTTCACTAGGTTTCATAAATGTTTTCTAATTTCTGAGAGAAAGGTTCTTGCACACCCAGGGTTCTCATTAATTGTCCTCATTTTGCTTAGTGTGTTTCTATCAGGATAAAAGAGGACGCAGCAAAACGTGTTTCCACTGCTCGACAAAATCCCTGATAAAGAGAAACTTTTGCAGTAAACTTACACCTTGTCCTACACATTCATTAAAATGTCTACTGAGAGCTATTTTGCATTAACATATGTCACCAAAGACTAATTCAATAGTTGCTTAACCAGAACGAGCCCCCATTTCCAGAATCAACATTACCCTTCCCTCAATGGGAGGTTGTAAGCTGCTAAAGACTCATAGTCATTGACGTGAGTCTATACATCAAGTCTAAATAGACGCAGAGTAAATTGCATAGCATCTGGTGATACTTTATACTTTACTCAGGGCTCCTTTTCCAAACTGTAATGACTGATTCCATTAGGCTTATTGCCTGTTAGTCAAGATGATACTACTGTAAAATTCGTCCTTTTTCATTACAAACTTCAGAGTAAAAGAATCTGCCCTTTTTCGGAAAGAAGCCCTCTGTTACAGGAACAGGATTTCATATATTTAAAAACTTTTTCCATTGTTTACTTTATCGCTGGGGTCAGATAAAGGAGTGAGAGTCAGAATTAGTCTCTTGACCTTGGATGGGGGAAGTGAAGAGAGTGAGAAACCCCAGAGGAAATTCACTGTGGATGTATTTGTATTTCTCTAGTGTAGAAATTACAGGAAGATTAGCAGTGTTAGGAGAACTTGTGGAAAGAGGAGAAGTGGTCATATTTGTAGTATTATTTTTCTTTCTAAAATGCACTACAAGTAATCCTGAAATATTTTGGTACAGGGTATTTAAGGTAGTCTATGAATCAAATATTTTCAATCTCAAAGTTTTTCACCCTTAAAAAAAAAAAACTTTTCCCAAGCAGAGCGAACCAAAAGGAATTTTTGTATAGTTCCCTTATCTAACTGTGAAAAATATCTACATATATGGTTTATTTTTAGATTAAAAACAATTATACAGGTTCGCGGAATTTTCATGCAACAAAAAAAGAATCAGATCTGAGTAGATATGATTCACAGGATGGGTTGGTGTTATCTCTGCAACTGTAGACAAATTACTAAAACTCTGTCTTGCACATCAGAGGATTTTTGTAAATGCGTTAGTACAGATAAAGTACTTAGGATAGTCCCTGGCACATAACAGGTGTCAAAACAAAGTTAGCTACTTTACTCTTATTATTATTACTATTATGATTATTACTATTTGGAATAACATTGGAAGTTTGTCTATCCTATGAAGTCCACTTCAGTTTTCATCTCTATAGAACTCTCCATGATAGTGGATTATTTTCCATTAATTTGGTGACCATAGTATACAATTTAACACATTTATATAGCTAATTCTCTAACTATGACATCTTACCTGTGAAAATCTCATAGATGTAAACAGACTGCAGCTTCTTCCACTTAGCAGTGGAAGCTCTGGGAATGCCACCTCGAACTTCCCTAAGCTGGGAATACTCTTCTGGGTACACACACAGACATATGCATGCACCACTGTGTGTACCCCTAACTAACGTGCTTAATGTAGAGAAGTTGAGATGATGCCTTGTGCTTTTAGTATCCCTTACAGTGCATAGTGCCCATTAAAGCCTTAAGAAATATCACATTCAGTTTAGATTTGACAACATTGGGACCAACATTATTAGTGCATATCACTAGAAGATCTTGTCATTTAGACCTAATATATGAATTTATACAAAACACTTAGAATATTAAAGAATAAATGTCTTGGGAGGCCAAGGCGGGTGGATCACCTGAGGTCAGGAGTTCCAGACTAGCCTGGCCAACATAAAGAAACTCTGTCTCTACTAAAAATACAAAATTAGCTGGGCATGGCAGCGCATGCCTGTAATCCCAGTTACTCTGGAGGCTGAGTCAGGAGAATCGCTTAACCCAGGAGGTGGAGGTTGTGGTGAGCCAAGATTGCACCACTGGACTCCAGCCTGGGTAACAAGAACAAAACTCTGTCTTAAAAAAAAAAGAGGAAGAGGAAGAAGAAGAAGAAGAAAAAGAAGAAGTAGGAGGAGGAAGGGGAGGAGGAGGAGAAGGGGAGGAGAAGGAGGGGAGGAGGAGAAGGGGGAAGGGGAGGAGGAGGAAGGGGAGGAAGAAGAGGAAGAAGAAGAAGAGGAAGAGGAAAAAGGAGAAGGGGAAGAAGAAGAAGATGAGGAAGCAGGAGCAGAAGAAGAGGAGGAGGAGGAGGAGGTGGAAGAAGAAGAAGAAGAGGACGACGATGAGGAGGAGGAGGAAGGGGAAGAAGGAGAAGAAGGAGAAATGTCAAGAGCAATAGTTTTTCTTCCAAAATTGCTTAGGAAATGTCCACATTGTCCACATGTCACCTTGTCATTACTATTACTGTGCAATGGAAGCCTTAAACTGTCTGTTGCTTAAATATTCTGATATTCCTATTATTTGGGTTTCCTCTAACATAGTATCCAGTTAACTTAGCTCAAGTCACTTATTCTGAAGTTGCCGAGAACTCAAATGGAATGGAATTTCACACGGAACCAAAGAGCCCCACTGTAACTGCCCCTTGACATTTGCACTTCATATACAACCACCTTTTAGTTCTATTTTCATGGCAAAAATCAGTCAACTTCACATGGCACTTCAGTCATCTTGTTAAACGTGATACATTAAATTAGTTTGTTGAATTTATCGGATGTCAATCAATTTGATGTGTTTCTTTATCTTCACCACAGTAAATAAACCAATTCTTTTTCCTTTCAATGACACTTCCCTTCTGCTCCCCTAATCCCAGCTGACATCACCAGGCACAGACATCAGGTTTGGAAAAACTTGGGCTCAGACTATTCATCTACTACTCACTAGCTGTGTTTTCTGAAACACATTTTCTAGTATCTGCTTCACAGATTGGTTATGACTATTCAGTGAGATACAGAACGTCAAGCACATAGCACAGGACCTAGCACGTCGCAAGCCTCCATGACCAAGTAAAGAATTTGCTTTCAAACGTGAAAAAAATAAGCTAATTTAAGTGGTGGGTAGTTGGAGGACATTGATGATGGTTATGGAGCACATCGGCATAGATCTGAGGACAGTTATGGGGAAGACAATTACAGAAAATAGTGTAGAGAAATCCATATAATGTTTTTTTTAAGCGGAGCAACAAATTAAAGAATTGAAAAAATGTAAAGACCAAACGTTTATTGTGAGCAAATAACTTTCAGTTAGAAGTGAGTCCTGGGTACATAACTGCCCGTAGGGATAATCCATCCAGGCCCACAGTGGCAGTGCCGAGTTAACGGATTGCAGTTCTCCAAAGCAACAGTTTCCATGTTTCCTGCTCCTGATGGAAGAGAAGAATGAGGTCTTCTTTCCAGATATAAAAGCACTCCAGCCTTCTGAGACCAAGATACATCTTTGAAGTATCATATTTTATTTTTAAAATTCAGGCATATTTTATATGCTATTCTATACTACATCTCCGTTAGTCTTAAAGTTTTTTTAAACAAAACTTGGGGTATGTTAAAAGCTCCAGGAACTCCAGAAAGTCTCTCCCCTAGTTTTGCAAATCCCTTGTCATGCTGCTCTGTTCCTCTGGATGGGATACAATTGCATCAGTGCAAATGGCAAAGAGAGACCCCCAATATTGTATATAATATTAGGTTCCCACAAAATAAATTGCAGTTTTTGCCATTAAAAGTAATGACCAAAACCACAATAACTTTTGCATTGACCTAATAAAAGCATTCATAAAGAAACAGGTTTTTATTTGAGGTCATCTGCAAGTTCCTTCAAGGAAGACACTTCTTTATTAAGTTTATTTTTTCTTTTCATAGATTTTAGAGGGTATAAATCCGTTTTGTTACATGGATATATTGTGTTGCAATGAAATCTGTGCTTTTAGCATAGCTACCATCCAAATAGTGTCATTGGACCCGTTAAGTAATTTCTCGTCTCTTGTCTCCATCTCACCCTTCCGTCTTTCTAAGTCTTCAGTGTCTATTATTCCACTCTCATTGTCCACATGTACACATTATGTAGCTTCTGCTTATAAGTGAGAACAGGTGGTTTTTGACTTTCTAGTTTTGAGTGACTTCACCTAAGATAATGGCCTCTAATTCCATCCATGTTGCTGCAAAAGACATGATTTTATTTTTTATGGATGAGTAGTATTCCATGGTATATGGGGGTGTGTGTGTGTGTGTGTGTGTGTGCGTGTATCACATTTTCTTTATTCAGTCATCTATTGATGGACACTTGGGTGGATTCAATATCTTTGCAATTGTGAGTAGTGCTGTGATAGACATATAGGTACAGGTATCTTTTTTAGATGACTTATTTTTCTTTGGGTAGATACCCAGTCGTGGGATTTTTGGATCAAATGATGGTCGTGAACTTTTACTTCTTTAAGAAATCTCTGTCTTGTTTTCCATAGAAGTTGTACTAATTGACATGCCCACCAACAGTGTGTGAGCATTTCCAGAATACACTTTTTTAAAAAGTGGTCCTTTATATATATAAATATATATATATAATATATGTAATATATATAAATATACTCCTGAATTAGTCCTGGACAGTTTGGATCACTCAAAATTACCCATGGATTAGACTGAAGCTAGAGAAAGGGATGACATGCTCACAAAATAAGTTCTCTAAAAGTGTGTCGACTATTGACAATTATGCCTACAGGGAACTGCAGGTCAACACATTTCTTTGGATGATATTGCTGTATCTCGTTGGACTACTCAGAAGATAGAAGCAACTCTGCCTAACACATAGTGTGAATACCACTGGTGCACCTTCTGGCTATACTGGTACCTGTTCACTTCTTAGAAAATTAGGTTGTTTGGCCCGGCGTGGTGGCTCACACCTGTAATTCCAGACTTTGGGAGGCCGAGGTGGGAGGATCACCTGAGGTTGGGAGTTTGAGACCAGCCTGACCAACATGGAGAAACCCCGTCTCTACTTAAAAAAAAAAAAAAAAATAGCCAGGTGTGGTGGAGCATGCCTGTAATCCCAGCTACTCAGGAGGCTGAGGCAGGAGAATCACTTGAACCCGGGAGGCGGAGGTCGTGGTGAGCCAAGATCACACCATTGCACTCCAGCCTGGGTGACAAGAGCAAAACTCCGTCAAAAAAAAAATAAAAAGAAAATTAGGTTGTTCTTTAGTGAAACTAATGAGAAAAAAAATTCCTTTTTTGACAGCTGACGGACTTATATATCCAAAAATACTAGTCAAAACCTATGCCTCATTATTTTATAAATTATGTTGTGCTGTCACCGACTTCTCTGGGAGTCAAGCATTTCCAAGCATTTTCACTCCTCCCCAGCCTGAGGCTGAGGGAAACACACCAACTGCCACCAGTCGTGTCTTGTTCATCCACCCTCACTCCTGTGGGGCGGTCGTGTTTATCTCCTCATCGGTGGGTGGTCCCTTTCAGTCTGCCTTGGATTAATATAATGGGACACCCAGTTTAATTCCCCTGATATATGAAGATGTTTCTGAAAATGCTTTCTTCCAGGAAGGTGAGGGTGCGAATCTCCGATATGCTTTTTGTCTGCACTCTTCCTGCCAAAACAAAAGGGAAAATCATTTTTTAACAACTGGAATTATTTTTTATTTTCTGAATGAAATAAGCAATTTTGTGTGTTAAGAATATAAACTTCTTCTTGAGCCCTGGATATAGAATTCATCTTTGAAAATGC
The DNA here is from genome assembly GCF_008728515.1 of Papio anubis. Taxonomy (NCBI): domain Eukaryota; kingdom Metazoa; phylum Chordata; class Mammalia; order Primates; family Cercopithecidae; genus Papio; species Papio anubis. Next base: position 117,458,657 of record NC_044986.1, read on the forward strand.
TTAGCACTAGAGAGTACTTCTAGACCTGCCTTAATGACCGTCTACGAATCATCCCTTCCTCACACTCACACAGACACACGTGCACCTATAATCACTGCCATGGAATTCCCCTGTTTCTAGTCTGATGCTTCTATTTCCTATAGCTGAGCAGATAATGTATTTCATTCACTAATAGAGGACCTAACATACAAACGCCCTTGGAAGAGATAATAATTGACCCAAAATCACACTGAAGACTAAATGATAATAATAGGTCTTCTCTCTGACCACGTGTAACAGTTATGCTTTGGACTGCAATTAACAGAAAACCTGACTCAGCCAGATCAAACAAGAAAATAAGGAAAATGTTTAATCTCATACAACGAGACATCCAGAGACAGGGAGGTTCCAGAAATTGGTGGGGCTGGGAGCTGGGCAGTGTCAAACAAGAGCAAAGTGCTTTCTATCCACCTACTCTTTCATCCTCATTGTGCTCATCTTCACCCGCAGACTTGCCTCCTCATTGTCAGACAAATTGCTGCAGAAACTCACATGGTCAAACAATAATTTCAAATTTCAGAAAGGGATAGCAGGGCTCATTCCTTCCATGGTTCTCGTTTTAAGAGTGAAGAAACTTTCAGAAAAGCCCTTCCATATTAACTTTGGATTTTATTGGCTGGAATTGTACCATTGACCCATCTTAAACCAACCATCTACTGGGAGAATGGAGTTGCCATGATTATCCGTAACCAGTGGTTCTCAAACCTGGAGAATGCATCACAGTAGCCTGGAGGGTTTACTAAAACACAGATTGTGGGCCCTATCCCTTGGGTTACCAATTTAGTGGGTCTGCAATGATGTTCATAGGTTTACATCATGAGAAGCTGATGATGCAAATCTAAGGAACCACAGTTTGAGAACCACTATGTTGATATGGACCTGCTGGAGTTGATAAGAGTCCCACTTTCCCTGAAATGTGTGGTCACCTGAGGCCTGAGCAGAATCAGGCTTCCTTTAGCAAGGAAGAAGATGGAAGTAGCTTTCTGGTATTTGGGTAAATGTTCCCAGGAGATATTGATTAAAAGAGGCAACCTCTCATGAGAGAAAAAAATCAGACTGAAGTCCAAAAAATCACACACAGTCAAAGCTTTAACAAGAATTCGTGGAATATTGATACATTAGTGCAGGCATACACTAAGGTCTCCAATTTCCTTGGAGCAGAGTACACTTTCATCCTCATTCTGTGAGGTTTGCTGAGGCCCTAGACTGCTTAGTTAAATTCCACACCACTAAGTGCCTGTGAGCATTTTTGGAATGTCTAAAATCTTCTCCTACCTCTGTGCTATTCTCCTGGATGACGGTGCTAATTTTACTCTTCTCTGACCCAACTCTAGAGGCTCATGGAAACTCCAGGAGATTATTTCAGACCCCTCTACTTAATACGTACTGAACACATTTCTGTTTCCCTCTAGGTTCTTTTGGATAGCCTGGTCTCTATTCAATAAGGGTAAAAAGATTGTTTCTGTTCTCAGATCTTCAAATCCTGTCATGGGATTCTGTTATCTACTACTCTGCCCATCGTGAAGTTGGCCAAGCCGAGAAGAATGGGCACAAAAACTGGGTGATATGGTTTGGCTCTGTGTCCCCACCCAAATCTCATCTCTAATTGTAATCTCCATAATCCCCACGTATCAAGGGAGGGATCCAGTCGAAGGTAATTAGATCATGGGGGTGGTTTCCCCCAAGCTATTCTGATAGTAAATGAGTTCTCATGAGATTTGATAGTTTTATAAGTGTTTGGTAGTTCCCCTCTTGTTCACTCTCTCTCCTGCCACCATGTGAGAAGGCTTGCTTCCCCTTTGCCTTCCATCATGATTGTAAGTTTCCTGAGGGCTCCCCAGCTATGTGGAACTGTGAGTCACTTAAACCTGTTTTCTTTATAAATTATGCAATCTCGGGTATGTCTTTATAGCAGTGTGAAAACGGACTAATATACTGGGCTTTTAAGTTCTCTTTCTCCTTGGATTTTCTCTCCTTTTTCCTTCCTGGGAGACCTTTAATCAGTCAGAAAAAATAAAGACCACTTTTCCAATTCTTTTCATCTTATGGCTGGATCTATGTTTTGAAACTCAAAATATACTCATTTGATATTTTTGTATCTGCTGCTGTTCTGTGTAGCAAACTTTTCTATAGGGAACAGGACATACAAGAAAATAGCAGAAACATAAAACAGATGAACAAAACATGTAAAACCAGATATATAAAAACATGCCATAATAATAAAATTGAAAACTATGGCCTGTTTCTTGATTCCCAAAGAAGCATTCTTTCAATATGACATACTGTGGTCTTCCTAATGTATTTGGGAGAGCACGGAGCCTAGAGTTACTGATTCTCCATTGGAAAAATATTTGTAAGGAGAAAAAAGAGAAACTTTCAGTCAAGACCTGTACAAAATCTTTACTTCACTTCACCATAACACAATAGCACTTCTTGATACCTCAGCATTCAGAAGAAGTCGTAGGGCCCAGAGCTAGGATGGATCTAGGAGTCCACTTTGCATTTTGGTCCTTGACCGAAGGTGATTCATGGTGAAGAGGACATCAGTAGGTCTCAGAATGAGTTGTAATATGGGTTCTGATAGAGGGCACTAGGTTTGGCTGGGATTGTAGGAGTCTGATGAATTTTCATTCAGGAAGGCTAAGGAGTTTTGTAACAGCTTAGCATAAGTTGAAGCTTTAGATATTTCCTGCTTGATTGATTAAAATGACAATGATCTCAATATACCAGGAGCATTTCATTTGTCATACATTGTATCCTAAAAATGTCTTTATGGTTCTAAGTAAGAATATAAGCAATTGATGAGAAAATTATGAAAGTGGGCCAATTGGAATGGCTATATACATATATTAAATGAGATCACATATACTAAAATGCCCGATGAATTGTCCAGTATAAACAATTAACACCATTATAGCCAATAAAATTGGTTTTCATTTATCTGATTAACTCAAGAATTGAACCATTGTGTTCAAATGGAAATTCAAGTTAGTAATATTGCTTTATACTGTATTTTGGATTATTATTATTTAAAACAACTCATATACTATGAAACATACAGCTTTAAAATTATTTCATGAGCCTTATATAAATATAGTGATATTTTCTTATACTCTTTCTTAAAGCAGATTGCTTTATAAGAGACGCATATTCGTGAATACTATATAATATTTCATTTCACTTTGTCATTCAATTTCACCTTCAGACATATTTTTGATGATCATAGATAAATATTCTTTTATATATACAAATGCTACTAATGCTTCAAAACCAAGCAAACAGAGAGGAAATTATATATTTTTATTTTTAAAAGTCACATAGACTTGAACTTTAATAATGACTATCATCTATAATTCTTTAAAGGAATTTTTTTTTTCAGATAGTTTAGAGAACTGTTTTGCACAGTGGGCAAATCCAGACTTGAGCAAAGTATTACAAGTACAAAGGTTTGTGCATTTCCTTAAATGCTGACACTTCATCAAGAGCTTGCTACTGTCAAGCTAACTGGAGGTGGAAGAAAAAGTGAGATGGCAGGCAATTAATGAAACAATTCTAACATTGGCACAGATCATTTTCTATTGAATACTTTTTTAAAAGGCAAAAAATTACATCCCTGACTAAATGACATGGATAATTACAACACTTATTAACCTTATTTTTAAGATAAACAGACACAAGACAAGCTAAATAGCTTATCGATGGTTATTTAATGCCAAGGGTCTTTGAAACCAAAACAGCTCAATCAGCTTCCCAAAATTCACCTGCTATTTGATAGAATAACAGGGTAATGAGAATCAATAATAATTTAATTTTACATTTAAAAATAACTAAAAGAGTATAATTGGATTATTTATAACATGAAGGATAAATGCTTGAGGGAATGGAAACTCCATTTGCCATAATATGATTATTACACATTGCGTGCCTGTATCAAAATATCTCATTTACCCCGTAAATATATAGACCTACTCTGTATGTACTTGCAAAAACTTTAAAAAAAATTAACTTGCCTAAAATTTCCATATTCTCTATTGACCAAAAGACGTGCGGTTAAAGTGTTTCAAAGTAAAAAACAGAAAAAAAAAGTAGAAAAATATATATATTTATTTCCCTTTTTCCACTGCTAAGTTTAAAACACCTATCCCCACCCGAAGCTGGGAATTCACTACAGCGGCCAACTGGTTAATTTATTTCATCTTTAGATCCTAAAGATGGTAATGAGATTTCAAACAATACATTGACTTAAGAAGAAAACTTCATTATAGCAAGTGTTTAAAAATGTTTTTCTGTATCAGTTACCTAAAAATGATAAAGTGTTGCTATTAATAAGATATCTCTCTGAGAATTACGTGTTTTCATTCTGGGAGCTTGGTATTCTCAGTTATTTTAATGTATTTTATAAAATAATATATAGGCCAAAAACGAAGACAATTTGATCAACATTAAAGCCAAAATCACTTAGAACCACAACCCAAATAAGATGCTAAGGTTTTTTTTAATGGCAGGGTCTCTTTTACATCAAATGCTTTCTTTTAATATTTTATTTTTGGGGTATACTCTGAAGTTTTTGGAGACCCCAAAATATTAGGAAATCCTATCAACATACTCTAGCTACTGTTCTCTCAATCATATCAAATAATGAACTGAAGAAATGTCTTCTAAATAGAAACATTTTCTGTAACATCCAGTAAAACAGAAAAGCAGCACGTACAAATTTGATACTCACTGTCCAGCTTTTTTTCTGTAGATTTCAAGATACTTCCTTTCATCAGAACAGTTCCCAAAATAAGTGTCACCTCCTACAAATCCACTTCTAAACACAATCTTTTGTTTCATCCATGCAGTATCATTAATATTTCCAATACATTATTCTTCTTAAACAGCAGCTCTCCCTTCTCATTGTACTCTCACCACTGAATTGAAATATTCTACCACTCCCTTCCATAAAATGCTTGCCTTTTGATCGTCTAGAACAGTGCACCCCCAAAAGAAATACAATGTAGGTCACATATGTAATTTCATGTTTTCTAGTAGCCACATTAAAAGACAGCATTATAAAGAAGTTAGAATTAATTTTTATAATAGGTTTATTGAGATATAACTGATATGCCATAAAATTTACTCTTTTAAAGTGTACATTTAAAAGACAGTTTTATAAAGAAGTTAGAATTAATTTTTATAACAGGTTTATTGAGCTATAACTGATATGCCATAAAATTTACTCTTTTAAAGTGTACATTTCAGTGGGTTCTAGTATATTCAGAGTTGTGTAACCATCACCACTGCAATGGACTGAATGTTTATGTTCGTCCCACAGATTTCATATGTTGAAATCCTGACTGCCAGTGTGACGGCATTAGGAGGTGGGGCTCTGGGAAGTGATTAGATCATGAGTGCGGAGTCCTCATGAATGGGATTAATGCTGTTATAAAAGAGACATCGGAGAGATCCTTCGCTCCTTCTGCCATGTGAAAACACAGCAAAGGATGACTATCAAGGTATAAGAAAGTGAGTCAGTCCATGTTGAATCCTCCACCCCCAGCTGAACTGTCCAAGGTGACAGCAATGGAGGAGAGGGGCCTAACCTTCTCAGCCATCCTACCTGGCACTTTGGACACTGTGGAGCAGAGCTAAGCTATTCCTGCTGAATCTCTTTCAAATTCTTCACTTATAAAATAGCAGCAGCAACAACAACAACAACAACAACAACAAATTATGGTTTTAAGCCAGTAATTTTGGGATGTTTTGTACACAGCAATAAACAATGGATGCAGAAGTTGGTGCAAAGAGGTGATGTGCTCCTATAACAAAACCTAAAATATGTGCCATTGGCTTTAGGAGTGGGGAGCAGACAGACCAGAAAGCTGTTTAGGAGAGCCTGGAAAGGTAGTGAGAAAATTGCTTCGGAGGCTGGAAAAACAGCAACCTGTGTTATGTAGTGGCAGAAAAATTAGTGAAACTGCTGCCCACATTAACTAAGAAGACAGGAAAGGTACCCTAAAATCTGAACATTTGGATAAGAAGATTCCAAGAAGGGATGGTAAAAGTGTTATTTGTCTTCTTTTATCTGTGTTTAAGGTATTGTAAGAGAGAAATAAGGCTAAAGAAGGAACCGTTTAGGGTCCTTTTTAAAATCAGAATTTGATGAAATGCTCAGAAAGTCTCTTCAGTTAGCAAAAGACCGTCAAGGGAAGAAATGACTTCAAGGAAAGAAACAAATAGAAGGCTGCCAATAAAACTTGGCCTTGGGGTCAATATTAAATCAAAGATGAAGCTGGAAGTTCTCTTGTAAAGACCTCAGAATGACCTAAGTCAGTGATTCATGGGTGCTCTTGTCTGGACAAAAGGCTTCTAAGAATCTTAAGAGCATTATCGCATGTCATCCCAGCTCACAGCCAACATAAGGAAGCACCTGTCTAGAAGAGGTTTTTGACCATAATTGTGACGCTTATAATTATGTTTGTGACAAATAATCTAACGCATCTGATCATAATTTGATATATAGGAAGTCCACAACATTTTAAAGGAGATTTTTAGTGGATAAACTAAGAAACAACAGGAAGGTTCCATAAAAGATGAATATAAGGGCATTAAAATATTTATGTGTGAACATTTTAAACTAAACTAACATAGCAGATAAAATCACATAATTAAATGTGGAGACATATTATAAATATATTTTTCCCTGTTTTGAAGTTTCAAAGTAATATCTTCTGGCCCTTATGAATAATTAAATATTTAAACATTTATTAAATTAAATATGAAAATTCTATGCCTATTTAACAGCTGTGTGTACACATCTGTATGTATATGTGTATTTATGTCTGCACCTGAGTTAGCCTAGCTTTGGTTATTATGAAACAATCAGCTGGGTGAAGGAGTAGAAGGAGGTTGGATGACAAAAGATTAGGGGAAGAATGTACATTATTTGGGTGATGGAAACCCTAACAGCCTTGACTTTACCGCCATGAAATCTATGCATGTAACAAAATTACACTTGTACCTCATAGATTTATGCAAAAAATAAAAAATAAATAAATAAATAAAGCTAAAAAGAGAAAGAAAATATAAGCTCTTTGATAATAGTAAGAAAATAATTGACCTATTTGGAATGAAGACTTAATCTGTACAAAGCATATTTATTAGTGGTTCCATATTAACAATTTAACATTATGGCACTGTTTCTTTCTCTGACTTCTGTAACTTGCTCTGTTAGAGGCTAGTCATCATTTAGAAGACTATATAGTGATACCAGGTAAACAGAAAGTAAAAAGTTGATACAAAGGTCAGCCATTATGAGCATTACCTGTTGAGCCATTTGTGGTTTATTCTCAATAGTGTCAACACAGAGCTGGAATGTTATGCTTACAACATGATCCCCTATCTGTCATCTATTTGACATAGACACACTGGTTTTAAACAATACCTTGAGGTTTACTAAAAAAAAAAAAAAAAAAAACAAGAATTTCAATGACCATGTCTAAATTCTAAAATGGTATTTCTATTCATTTGACAATTTCCCTCAGATAATCTGATGAAGATAACTACATAACAGCATTTTAAATTTCCAAGGTACAAACATACCTCCTTCAGCCTCACTTGTTTATATACTTATGATATTCACACACATATTAAATCATCTTATAAGGCAGTTTATTTATATTCTTGTTATCCATGAATACACCTATTACGTAGAAGTGCTGAACCCTGTCCTTTGGATTCAGTAACCAGGAAGTTTCGATCAGCATTGTTTAGTTTCTTAAGTTTATGTAGTTTGTGAATGGAGGTGGGGGGCACACATATATGTCTGCAAATGCACACATTTGTGAAAAGAAGAAAGTTATTGGGGGAATGAAGAAGAAATATTTTCTACTAGGTGGCTGTTATACTTTACTTTTTAAGCTATTCCAGCCATATTGGACTCAAACCAGTTCCAACTTTTGAAGTTCGTCTTCATCACTCATCTCCCTAGGGGATATGAAAGTGCCAACATTTGTTAAATTCCTTTTTGTGTGATGCCACTGCTGTTCTCTTACTCGAATCTATTGCCTGTCAGAAACATTTTGTAAGGTCATTGGAACACCCTCCTATTCTAAATCAACTGAAACTTCTCAGTTTATATTTCAATTCCATTTCTAGGCAAGCCTCTGCTAGCCCCTGGTTTCCTTCTCTTCGAGGAACACATGATTTTCTCTTCCTGAAGCATGGGACCAATATTATAGCTTGCCCTCCAGGGCAGGATAATTTGCTCATTGTGGATTAGTTGCCTTCAGCAGGTAAGTCTCACCTGGGTCACATCCTTTAAGGGTATATCCATGGATAGAATTGCCTGAAAACTTTCACTGGAATGTGCAAAATTCTGCCCTGGCTTGTCTTGCTTTATGTTGCACTTTCTTTCCAGAGCTAATTTTCACGCAGAAGCCAACACTATTATTAGTGAATCTGAAACTTTTTTGCTTTTTATCTCATTCTTTTTCGTTTTTTCGTCATCAGACAAGTTGTGCCCAGAGGAAAGTAAACTGACATCATAGAAATCTTTGACCCCATTATTACACAAAATCTCTAAAGAAGTTTTACTTAATCCGTCCAGCCTAATTTCTACATTTGGTAAACTGGATAATTAATAAATATGTGTATATGGTGGGATAGGAGGAGTGTTTTGGTGTGGCATAGAAAGAATGTACCTAAAAGAAGACACTCAATGAAATATAAAATATATATTTGCCCATGTATTGTCCAGCTTAATATCATTTACTCCATATTGGGACTAAAGTTTATTATAAAGAATTTGTTGCAGTCTAGCACATCTTGGCATTGAAAAACATTATCTTTTAATCAATAATAGCAGTAAGATATTGGTATTATTATCAATTCCCCCTCTTTATATTCAGTTAATAATGTTTAACTTGAAGTCCATGGTATATTGAAGCACATACATAAACTCTGCTTATGGCTTTAGGAGATACATGAATTGCTTGAAATTAAATGCATATGTTTGCACATATGTGCATTTTGGGGGAAAGAGTGGTCAAAGTTTTTATAATATTCTCAAAAGAAACTCTGACTCTTCCCAAATATAATAATAACTCATACTTTAGGTTAACTGTTGTTTTGAAAGATATTGAAAATATAGATGCAACATGATAGTTTAAAAATGATTAAAGATCATACTGGGTTTTCCTTTTTATTATCTCTACATAATGGTCTGTGGCTTTCCCTCCATATTAATTTCCCATATTCATTCATCATTCCATCATTCATCATCACATAGAATCATCACACAACTGAATCTTATGTGCTGTACTTCTTAAAACAAACTAAAAGTGATGGTCACTATGACCTAGATGGAATCATTTGAAAGGGAATATGAAAGTGAAAAACTGCAATGACAGACATTTTGTTGCTTGAAATGGTATGAATTTGTTAATAATTTATAAAATACAAACAATTTCTGGCAGAAAAGTATTTTACAATAAACTAAAACTAAAGAGTATATGAAAGAATCAAACTTTTAATACTCACAGGCCAATAAATTAGAAGTTATCCAATATTTTTGCCCAAATGAAACTAATTTCTACCATTCATTAATATTTTTCATAAAAGTTGTATTTCATAGTGTGTTTACAATTCCTAACATCACAGTATGTCTTTTCTGTGCCAGGTGTATCACGTTAATTGAGTAATTATGAAAACTCCATCATAAATCATGTAAAAATATTGAACATAAATTGACTAAGTTATTTTTAAAACTCAGAGGTGAACTCATTTCAACTGTATTTTTGTGATTTCTGTTTTCTGTGATAAATAGTCACAACATTTTGCTAATTCCTAGCAAGGACATGGCAACATCAGTCCTGTGCCCACAAGGAATGGAATTATGCAAACAACTTTCACAAGCAAGCAAAGGGATTCTCTTCTAGATCCTTCAGAGGGGGACACAGCCCTGCTGACACTTCGAGTTTAGCTTTGTGAGAGCCATGTCACAAAGCTATGATTCACATTCAGTGAATTATAGTCACATGCTCTCCAATGAAGCCTGATTCTCAGCCCTTTGAATGCTCTCTCAGCCCTAGAAGTCATAGTTGTCTGTTTCTTCTATTCTTATATTCTTCAGAGTAGATTATACTTGTTAGTCCATCCCTCATTACTCCAGTCCCCTATCAATGGTTAGTCATTCTTTATGTTAAACTTTCTCTGTTGAAGTTGCTGTATTGTTCCTCTATCCTGATTAGACCCTGATACGGTTAGGCCTTGTGTCCCCACCCAAAATCTGAGCCACAGAACTGTAAGATAAATTTGTTTTGTCTTAAGCCACTGAATCTGTGGTAATTTATTATGGTACTGATAGAAAGCTAATCCCGAGTATTTCGCAAGTGGGAGGAATGTGAGTCATTGTGTGCTAGAGGGTAGACTATGGTAGCCAGCCTCTAAGATAGTCTTTCAATGATCAATGCCTGCTGGTGTTTGCATCCTTGTGTTCCACTCTTCCTCAGTGTACCAGAGATAATCTGAGTAACCAATGAAATATAACTGAAGTGATGGTATCTTACTCTGCTGGTTATCAGTTTACTGCCTCTCAGCTCCAAAGTCACCTTTTTGCCGGTTCTGTGGAAATGGATATGAGCACTTTAAATATTCCTTCTTCGCCACCTGCTGTTATGTCAAGCTTTCTCAACAGAGGGTGCAGAAGAGACTTTTCCAAAGGAAATGTTTTTCACTTCCTGGTGCTAGTGGATTCACTTGGTAAGCTCCTGAACCATACAGGACTTCTCTAGTGCCCAGCTCCTACAATAAGGATAGCTTCTCTAGCATCCAACTCCAACTGTTCTCAGCTCCTGGGGTATAGCAGCTTATCAGGAGATCCTGAAGAGTAGATGACTTCTGTGTTTCCAGTGAGACACCTCCTCATGAACAGCTTTCCCTAGAACCTTGGGTGATTTCCAGAAAGTTTCAGAGTGTATATTTCCAGTAGGTTCCACAAGTGCAATGCAGTAGAGACTTCGCTGACATTCAATGACTCATAGTCACACCTGCTCAATGAAGTCTGATTCTCAGCCCTGGTAGGGGATTCTTCTTTGAAGGCTCTCTCAGCCCTAGAAGTCATGGTTGTCTTTTGTTTCTTCTATTTGCATATTCTTCAGAGTAGGTTATACTTACTAGTCCATCCCTCATTATTCCAGTCTCCTTTCAATGGTTAGTAATTCTTTATGTTAAACTTCCCCTGTCAAAGTTGCTGTATTGTTCCTCTATCCTGATTATACTCTGATATGGTTAGGCTTTGTGTCCCCATCCAAAACCTCATCTTGAATGGTAATCCAAAAGTAATCTCCACAAGTTGGGGATGGGACCTCGTGGGAGGTGATTAGATCATGGCGGCAGTTCCCCCATGCTGTTCTTGTGATGGTGAGTGAGTTCTCATAGATCCGATGGTTTTATAAGAGATTTTTTCTCCTTTGCTCTGCACTCATTCTCTTCCCTGCTGCCCTATGAAGAGGTGCCTTCCACCATGATTGCAAGTTTCCTGAGGCCTCCCCAGCCATGCAGTACTATGAGTCATTTAAACCTGTTCTCCTTAAAGATTACCCAGTCTCAGGTATTTCTTCATAGCAGCATGAGAACAGACTAAGACAGACCCAGACCCAGTTTTGTCTGGGTTCGATGATAGAAGACGTTGTAGCTTCCATCTAGTTACACATTCTCTGATCATTGACTGGTGGGGGAAGCTAGCTGCCATGACCTGAGCAGCAATTCCAGAGGCCCACATAGTGAGATGCTAAAGCCTCCAGTCAACAGCCACAGCCTCCAACCTCCAGCCCAGTCGAGCCTTCACATGAGACAGTAGCCCCAGCTGACGTCTTGACTGTAGCCACTTGAGAACCCCTGACCCAGAACCACAGAACTAAGCTGCTCACATATTCCTGACCTCCGAAACTAAAGTAGACACTAAAAATTTAAGGTTTTAAGCCACTAAGTTTTGGGATAATTTATTATGTAGCAATAAATAACTAACTCACTTGGCTTAAGGTTTTTTAAAAGTAAGTCAAAATGTTTTTATACATAATCTTTACAAAGAAATTTGTCATCTAGAATTTTGATAAGTCAATAGAACACATTTATTCCACAATGTGGTAAAATTGTGACTTGGGAAGCATATAGAACACAGTGTAAAGATCACAGGCTCTGTGAAATCACTGCCAAAGTGTGGCCAGGGGACAGCTGTTTTACCCCTCTGAGCTTTAGTCTCTCAAAATGTGAGTAATGCCATCTACCTCAAGCAGCCATTAGTGTGAATTAAACGGATTAATGAAGGTAAAGAACTTAATAAGGTGTTTGGCAAACAGTAGACACCCTTAAGATTGATGCAACAAAACTCTAATTCACATTAAAAAACAGAGCAATTCATAGCAGTTTGCTTAAAAATAATTACATCTGAAGCATATATTCTTGCGGATTCACCTTCCAGGCATGTTATGCCAAGAAGCTCATCCCTGCACTCTGTTAACTGCTGCTTTATTTCACTATTATTCCCACTAGACAGTTAGCTTCATTAGAACAAATATTACATTCTTGTATTCATGATTATAGCCTCGACACCTACAACAACATCTGACATATGATAACCTAATAATACTATCTGTTAAACAAATGAGGGCTCTATGACATAGAACAACATTCCTGAAGAAATTTTAATGACAGCTATTCATGGAACTGAATTGAAAATATCTCAGCTTTAAAAATACTTGTAATATGGCTGGACACAGTGACTCACACCTGTAATCCCAGCACTTTGGGAGGCCAAGGCAGGAGGATGACTTGAGGTCAGGAGTTTGAGATCAACATGGCCAACATGGTGAAATCCTATCTCTACTAAAAATACAAAAATTAGTGTGGTGGCACACACCTGTAGTCTCAGCTACTCAAGAGGCTGAAGCAGGAGAATCATTTGAACTGGGGAAGTGGAGGCTGCAGTGAGCTGAGATTGAGCCATCGCACTCCAGCCTGAGTGATAGGGCAAGACGCCATCTCAAAATATATGTGTATATATGTGTGTGTGTGTGTGTATATATACGTATATATGTGTATATACATATATACATATATGTGTGTAACAGTAATATTCTTTTATTATTAGTGAATGCTGCTAAAAATATACTTTATAATCATTATGGGATTAAAATACAAGAATACTATGTCCTTTAACAGAATTTCAGACTTCTTTCCATAATAAGCAAGAATTTAAGAAACTTCCTGTAGTATATTGCTCACATTTTTAAATTATTTAGCCCTTGATAACAAAGTTGGGCATTTTTCTAATCAATAACTTTTATTGTAATCATTACGGATACTTACAGAATAATGCCTTTTAAGTTGAAAATTTCTTTTTTCACCACTGGTTATGAAATATGTGGCTAATGATGTCACCTCTTTCATCACGTGGAATTTAACATATTCAAAGTCAAGGACAACGTGTTCCATATTTACAATGAAATTAGGATGTCTTCATTAAAAGGCAAATCTTTCATTTCAAAAATCTGAATGACTCTTAAAATAGAATGCCAGATGGCTAAATTTAGGTGCTGAAGAAAGTCTAATTTAGGAAGGCTTTCCGGCACCATTCCCAAAACTTTTTCATTTGATTATGGATTGAATATGTTTTCATTCATTTCAAACTCTTGCCCCTCTGTATGTTATTCTGAGATAGGCAAACTAATGTTGGTGGACAAATTGGCCTCAAAAAACTATGCCACTCTGCTTAAATGATCTATTTCTGTTGACATATTGGAACGATGGCCTTATGCTTTATAGTTATCAAGGCCACATATGTCCCTGGTAAATTGTACATAGGTGCTCTGCTTCATAATAAATGGAGATATCTGAATTACAACAGGTAAGCCACAATCCTCAGAGACTGTAAAGGCTGGGAAGTACAAATCACATAGAACTCTCGGCTAGGCCTTAATAAGTCTTTCAGTTCTTATTTTTATTTTTCTTTTGTTGGTTTTGTTTTCGCCATGTTTGTCTTACATTTTTAAATATTTCTTGTGCATCTTCATCCTAGGTTAGCTTAAAAATAATTCTTAAATGAAGTTTACTTTTTTACTAGTCCTCACCATAAATTCTTGGATCATTTTATTTTATTATTCAGACTTTTCTTTAAAAAAAAAAAAAAAAAAAAAACCATTTCTTCTTATTTTTGCAGAAATTTGAGCATAGTCAGCAACTCTGCTGACTCTAACTCTCTTCCCATTTAACCTAATCTTACCATAGCACACCTCACACCATGACTTGCCTATTGCAGTAAACCGGAAAGCAAAAAGATGTCAAGCACTTGTGTTTGAGATCCAACCCTAGAGTTTGTGGCAGCTCTGCAGAACCACAGTTTGCACATCTGTAAATTGTGCAATAACAACTGCCCTGCCTGTTTCACAGCATTGCTTAAAGAATTATATGAGCTATTGCATGTGAAAGTGTTCCATAAGCTGCCATTTGCTCTGAAGCTCACGGGTATAATTATTCTAGTCTAACCTACTTATGTTTGCCCTCTTTTCTGCAGTTGCATCTTTGTGCATAAAGATTCTCTCTCCAACCTGTGCAACTGATTCATCTTTAAAGACCAACTCAAATTCAACCTTCTAAAAGAAATCTCTGACTCTAAACTAGTGTAATTTACTAACTCTATTTATCACTATCAAATTCATCATTAGGACTTGAATCATAGAATATTGTTACCCATTGGCATTTATCATCCCTGCCAACCAGACAGGGTTTCATGTGTTAGACCTCATGTCCCATTGCTCATTGTATCTCAAATGCACATCCCCCAGGTCTCTTGCACATGTCTGTGTGAGGGGCAGAAACACACTGCATGTTCATTTCCCTAGGCTCTTCCTCTCACTACTCAGCCTGTTAGCCTCTCCCTGGACACCATGACTGATGATCCTCTTTCCCTCTCCCTCTCTAAGCCTTGGGACATGAGAAGCTTCCTTGTGACATATACAAATATTGAGAATTAACTGCAGTAATTTAAAATCTTTAATGTAAACTTTCTGTGAAAATATTTATGTTAAATATAAAACCGCAAATTTCTAAGTTAAATTTGTAATTTTTATTTTTCAGAATTCATCTACATATACTCAAAATGAATCACTCTAGCCAATGAACAAAAAATGATAAATTTTCCCATAGAACTGACTAACGGAATTATATTTTTAAAAAACAGGCCCAGGCACAACTTGGAAGGCAAACCCTAATCCAAACTTAGGTGGAGATTCTACTAAAAAGTGTTTACCAACAAATGCAGTTGATTTTCAGGTACTTAAAATATTCTTCAAGCCAAATATTTGACACTGAAGGAGGACGTAGCTTACTCTACCAAAGCTTTAGCATCAGAGAAAGCTCCATTTAGACAATGAGTGAAGAGGCTGAGAAGGACGGAAGTTTGCTGAAGTTTGACGATGTTGTCCTAGGATTCATCTTCCTTTATTCGCTTTTAAACAGTTAACTGAGAATAGACCTAGGTGTAATCACATCATGAAAATTTTTTTTAAAAACTTGCCACTGAGTTATTATCTTCTAAACATCTATTTTGTAGTCAAAGAAAACTGTTACAATATCTTTTTGACATTTTTGTAAACATCTTCTGAACAAGTATGTTAATTCTGCCACTCAAGAATTGAACAAGGCTGGGTGCAGTGGCTCAAGCCTGTAATCCCAGCACTTTGGGAGGCCAAGGCAGGTGAATCGTCTCAGCTCAGGAGTTAGAGACCAGCCTGGGCAACATGGCGAAACCCAGTCTCTACCAAAAATACAAAAAATGAGCCAGGCACGGTGGCACAGGCCTGTAGTCCCAGCTATGCAGGAGGCTGAGGTGGGAGGAGCACTTGAACCCGGGAGGCAGAGGTTGGAGTGAGCCGAGATAATGCCACTGCACTCCAGCCTGGGTGACAGAGTGAAACTCCATCTCAAAAGAAACAAAATGACAACAACAAAAAACTTACTCCCCACTACAAACCTAGAATATTATCTTTGAGGAAAAAAAAAAAAAAAGAATTGAACAAGCACACTACACTTCACCTTTTTGGAGTAAGATCTCTTGCTAAACACAAAATTATGCCAGGTGTTTTTAATGATAATTTATATATCTGATCCTCAAATTATATGTTTTCAAAATATTCCATTAAACATAAGTTTGAATAAAGTGCCTTGTTCAAGTTTGCACAATCCAAGCAAAGTTCACAAAACGCTTTACAAACTTTGTTTAATTAAACACAATACCACACCTTTGCTTTAAATATAACAATCGTAATTTCTTGCAGACAATTTTTAATGAGTTTGCACTTTGCTATACCCCTCATATATTTTCCTCTCCTTCCAGGCACAGGTGATGAAACTGTGATCAACATTATGAAATTGGATCACAATTATGTCTTTAATCAAAACAAACCAAGCCTTATGCCATAGGTGTGGAAATCCATTTTGCTATGCTATCCAATTGCAGTCGTATTTTGTAATCAGTGCTTTTGGCCAAACTCATGGTGTAAATTATCTGGAAAAATGAGAAGACGTGTTCTGTCTCATGCTGTTGTCAGGTATGTTTCATATGTAGGTATAAACAGTGAGAGAAATTCAAATTTCACAACAGCTGAGTCATTTCTGCCACTAGGAACACTTGTAGTTTATTTGTAGTTTCTCATGATTTTTATTAATAGCAAAGCTGTTGTACGGTCTGGGATCATTTCTGCGCTTACATTATTACGCTCTCACCAAGTTGCCTGCGCTTATTTCAGTCAGTACTAAGCAGTAATTCAATTGCTTTTCCCAGGGAGCAACTCGAACCTCACATGCTGATTGAGTGACCGTTCTGCACAAAGCAAGGAGTTACTCAGGGAAAATACCACAGTATAAGACATGATCACCAAGTTACTGATATCTTATGCATCTCACATCTAACATGAAAGTTTCCTGATTTTAATTAATATTTATGAGGTGTAAGAGTTTGATACCCTAAATGCTCCCAACCTTCTCAAAACTCTGTTGCAGAGGTGTCTAGAAACCTATCAGAAAGCCAAATGTTTCTCTTTGCTTTGCGATGACTTTATGGAGATGAAATCTTACAATGAATTTAGGATGATATCTAGCTAAGTGGAAGGAGTTCCTAACAGTCCAGCAGAATTTTCCAAGTGTCTACATTCATGTACTTGAACACATGGGAGAGAAATGTCTACCACATGATAAATACAGCATGGAGAAAATGTTTTAAGGTTATATTCAATTTGGCCATACCTATTTTTTCCAGCCGTTGTTTCCTACACTGATATATTGCTGTCTAAATCTTTGAGGAAAAGGCATTACATGAAATTAAAATTATTAATACCCATAAAATAATTATCAACAGTTTAATTCAGCATATCCAGCTGAAGTTCCCATGTGTGTAAACACATCTTCTGAACACCATTATGGAAATAGTCAATCACTGGTGCTGATATAAAAGATTGACATTTTATATGGATTTTTCTCCTACTTTATTCTGCAGCTCTTTCTAGTCTAGAAAATGTATCTATTAATACACAATCTTTTAAATTGCATTATTAGTTTAATAATAATCACAAATTAATGGTGTGTAGTCACGTGTCCACTCTCTTGGAGGGAAATAACCATATGCTTCAATAACTAAAACTTCTATTTCCACAAACTAATTAAAAGGCCTTGTGGCACAGTAATCAGAGAAACAGGTGTTTCATTTAGTTTCTCTCCCTTCAAGGTTGAATAGTTGCAATTCAAACTTCCCTGCGATTCCTTTAAAGTCAAAGGAAGTCACATAGTCCTATACTGCCTATCAGAGGACAACATCCTCCTGTCCCGCCCCAGGATTTGGCAGAATATAAATCAGGAAGAGAAAGAAAACAGTTTTACAGCACAATACGTTAAATTATGAGTGAGCTTTTTTGCCGCAGATTTTGGGAAATTTAGCTCCTCAAAAGAAAAAAAATTGGCCGGGCACGGTGGCTCATGCCTGTAATCCCAGCACTTTGGGAGGCTGAGACGGGCGGATCACGAGGTCAGGAGACCGAGACCATCCTGGCTAACACGGTGAAACCCCGTCTCTACTAAAAATACAAAAAACTAGCCGGGCGAGGTGGCGGCGCCTGTAGTCCCAGCTACTCGGGAGGCTGAGGCAGGAGAATGGCGTGAACCCGGGAGGTGGAGCTTGCAGTGAGCTGAGATCCGGCCACTGCATTCCAGCCTGGGCGACAGAGCGAGACTCCGTCTCAAAAAAAAAAGAAAAAGTTTCCAATCCTGTTTACTTTTCTCTTTGCTATATATTGTGTGTCTGTGTGTGTGTGTGTGTGTATGTGTGTATATGTATGTGTGTATGTACGTATGTGTGTCTATGTATATATGTGTGCGTGTGTGTACATATATACACACACATATGTGTAAATACACAGGTTGATTCCGTATCTTTGCTATTGTGAATAGTGCTGCAATAAACATAGAAGAACAGGTATCTTTTTGATGTAATGACTTTTTTTCCTTTGGGTGTATGCCCAGGAGTGGGATTGCCAGATTTAATGGTGGTTCTATTTTTAGTTCTTTGAGAAATCTCCATACTGTTTTCCATAGAGGTTGAACTAATTTGCATTCTCTCCAACAATGTATAAGCCTTTCCTTTTCTCCACATCCTCACTAACATCTGTTGCTTTTGACTTTTTAGTAATAACCACTCTGACTGGTGTAAGACGGTACCTCATTGTGATTTTACTTTATATATATATATAATTTACATGTACATACATATGTACACAGACTCACACATATATATTAAAAACCTGAATACATGTGTGTATATATGCATACACACACATATACATAGACATACACACATACATACATATATACACACACATATATACATACATGAAAAGATGTGGCCCTCTCTAAGAGATAGAGTCCATTCTTCTTCTCCCAAATGTAATTGGCTAATCAAAATCACACCTCCTGGGACCTGTTCTTGTGAGTACAGGGCGCATTACATACTTTTTTATAATACACGCAGTAACTTTGGAAGGCTTCAGCCTCATTCCTGCTATTATTTAAACTCTGACATATTGCAATAAAACATTTCATCAGGCACTCCAGTTCAGGCAACGATAGGCATCAACACTGTATTGGTAATGCAAAATAAATGGATCGGGGTTGAAAATAATGAGTTTGGTGGATTACATCTGTCACCATGAATTATTATCGTTGAACAGAATAGGGCAAAGCACTACAAAAATAAAGCTTGTCTTCTCTGGTTGAAGGTGAGACAACTACCTCTAATGAGATGCAGAAATTCAAGTGTGAGTTATTAATTATGCACACAAAAGGTTTATCTGCTTGCTCAATCTTACTTTTTTTATGTATATTACTATAGAACAAAAGGTCCCTGTTGTTAAAGCTGGTGATAGTTCATAGTGCTTCCTTGCCAGAAACCAGAAAAGACATTCCGTTTGGCCACATTTGACCATACATAAAGAATAAAAAAATAAAAACTTGGATATGTGACTAGGCACCAGCAACAGCAGACCCCGATTCGGGCACTGATTCTTCCGCCAGCCTCCTCTGTCCTAAAAGCTTCCTTCTTCTGGAATTCAGGTTCATTGTCTGTAAAAGTAAGGCCTTGAACTAAACCATCTTCAACTCCAGCTTCAAAACATTTCTGGACTCTACATAAAATGAGTATGTGTATCATTGGGTTATAATTGGGATACCTTGATAGCTTTTTCTTTTTGTAAGCAGAAAACTTGAAGGAAAACTTATTTGAGTAATAATCTAAGTTGCTTCTCTTAGTAAGGCCACTGTTAGTGAGTAAGAGGATATCCACTGTTCAAAAGAAAGGCCTCAGTAGAATATTTTATTTCTCTAGGCAACCTTGCCTAATCAGAGCAGGGGAAGTGCTGCTGGGTGTGACTATATCTTTTACAAAAATGTGATCACATTACTTTGTTTGCTTAACAAATTGTTATAAACATTACCATGTATTTAACCGTTCTGTAAAATGACTACAATATGAAATTTTATATCCCATGGCATGGTTTATCATCATTTGTTGAACATTTTTTATTGTTAGATATTCAAATTCTTTCCAGTTTTCTAAATGTCCCTAAAATGAATATCCTTGCACCTGCTTCTTTATGCATATATCTGATTCTTCCATTGAAATGGAATTGTAGGATTAGAATGTAATATTTCATAACTTGCAACAAGAAAATGTAATTGTTGTTTTCTCTCTGGATGAGAAGAGTTCCTGTGGTACCATGCAGTTCTAGTATATGAATCTGCTGTGTGCACCTACTCAGAGGTACATCAAAAAAGGTCAACAGCCATTGAGAAAGGAATGTAGTCCCTTTGAAATGAACCAGGTTGTGATGTTTATAAGGGAGCCAGAGATTATTTGAAGCATTTTTGTACAAACTACAAATAACCAGGGTTGAGGAGTTGTCAGAATGGCAGAAGAAATGCACAGTGGTTCAAGCCTGTAATCTGAGCACTTTGGGAGGCTGAAGTGGGCAGATCACTAGAGGTCAGAAGTTCGAGACCAGCCTGGCCAACATGGAGAAAACCTGTCTCTACCAAACATTCAACAATTAGCCGGGCATGGTGGCACAAATCTGTAATCCCAGCTACTCAGGAGGCTGAGGCAGGAGAATCATTTCAACCCGGGAGGCGGAGGTTGCATGCAGTGAGCTGAGACAGTGCCACTGCACTCCAACCTGGGTGACAGAGTGAGACTCTGTCTCGAGGAAAAAAAAAAAAAAGACAGAAAAAAAAAGAAAAGAAAAGAAAAGAAATACACATGGAGGAAAGTAGAGACAATCAGATAGAAAAGTAGAAATACTTGTACCCTGGTGGGAAATGTAAAATCGTGGAATCTACATCGCTTACATGGAATCTAATAATCTAACTTTTTCTTTCTGCTGCTTCTCATAGATGAAAAATCCTGAAAACAATGGAAACCAATGAGTCAGAATGAAGGTCAATGCTGTTGTTTTCAATAAGCCTCACAAATCAAGCATGGAAAAGAGATTGCTGGTGATTATAAACCTGATGTAAAGAGGAACTACTGATAAGTGTAAAAAGTTTTTTGGAAGAGTTTTTCATGCTAAGGTTCTCAGAAGCTTTGAAGCCTTTCATAGCTTTTTCTGCTTCCCAATATAGTGTGATCACTAGGTAACATGCGGAGTGACTTTTCTCAAATCATAGAGAAAATCTGTGTTCCATTAAGGAGGTAATGAACAGTTATAAAGTAGCAAGTAAATAGTGTAATTTTATAATGAAACTAATTGTGTTTATGTCTTTAAATGGCAATCAAAATTATAACCTTCAATAAGTATAATGTTTACATTAATTGTGCTTGTATTAAGTTATGCAAATTAAGTTGTAGTTTATAGGTGGAAAAGCATGTTGTTATTCATCACATAGAAAGGCGTACCTAACTGAAGACTTGCTGCTGGGCCAATGATCTCATCATATCTTGTGGTTGTACCATGGTAATACATGTGGATAAAACAACAACAATAACAATGTATTGGCTAAGGTAAAACAAATTGCATTTATATCATTAACATTTAGTTTTATTTATTATTTTTAACAAGAGAAACTTTCCTATTACAACAGAGGAAATGTTAAAAGATTCGGCAGGAATATTATTCCAATGCTGAAATGTAAGACATCCCCCAAAAAACTGTCTCTTCACGTTACTCAATGATATGGCTACAAGTTTCTTGTTTAGAGTTAAGTTTACAGGGATTTATTATTTTCAGTCTCATAGATCAAAGAAAAATAAAGTTCTAGCTGGAAGAAAGTCAAAGGATAGGACTTTTCTCTTGACTAACCTCGACTTCATTCGGTTTAAAAAAAAAAAAAGCATTAAACAATCTTCCTCCTCCTCTCTCTAAAAGAAAAAGAAACCCTCAAAACCATATCATTGCTATGAATTCACAGATAACCTCTGAAGCCAGAATAATACTCCTTGTCCACAATAAATCCTATATATTGTTTTCAATATACTCCCCTCATCACCCACACCCCTCCACACACACAAACACAATCACAGCTATTATGTGCCATCATCCCATATTCCTAGCAAAAAAAAAAAAATGTCCAGAAAGAAAAAGCAAGTTGCCACAAGAACTATATGCTAGATGGGAGTAGGGGTCTGGGGAAAAGCTCAGATTCCCTTACTCCAACTTTGCACATCTTGAGACAATGGTGCAGCACTTAGGATGTTCTGAAGGAAAGAAAGTTTAAGGGAAAGGTAGAATTATCCAGCCAAATTGTCTTTTAAAAGTAAAGATAATAGCAGATATGCTTACGTAAGAATATGCCCAGGGGTGCCTTAGAGCCCTTTTGGACAAAAACTCAGTGATTAAACATTGCTAACCAAAAACAAACAAAACAAGAAATACAAAAACACAAAGCAAGAAAAGACTAGATATTTTAAAGGTAAAAAAAAGTTTTTGAGACTAAACCCCTGGGGAAATTTTTATTGCAGACCAAAATATAAATTTTATATATATATATACACACACACATACATATAAAATGTTTATATATATAACATTTATATATATCTGCATAAATATTGTACATATATCTATGCTTCTATGTATAATGTAACTCAATGTAGTAAAATAACATAAGCAATGAAATTACAAAGTCATTTATAGAAGATGGACTATCAGTGTACTTTAAAACTGAAACAGATAATTTTAACATATCATGGTTCTTAATGTTTTCATATTTATTTTTCATTTTCAAATGACATTATGGGTACTAATATCCTTTCGTGTGATAGCCTTTGTGAAATGAATCTTATTTTTAGAAATTTATTTATCCAATTTGATTAAAGTAAAATTAAATACTTAACTCTTTTGAAAATAGCGTGCATACTATAATCCATTGATATCATATTATTTCTCAGTGTCTACTGATCTAATTCTCCTTTGGCAAGGTTTATAATATTTACATTCTGTTCTGCAGCAATCATTTTCCTAGCTGCAGAGAGTGGCAAGACTTGTGGCAAACAGAAAGATCAGATATATATGCTTTTCAATACAAGGAATTTACGTACCTCTTGACGTTAATGCTTGCAGATAGTTATCATATTTATTTCAACCCTATTTATGCCAAAACATAAATAACATTATCCCTTTGTGGTAAATGCATTTAAATGTTCATGAAGTCATAAGCTATACAACTGCAGTAAGCTTTTCATCATACACTTCTCTTGAGTAATACATATGTTCCTGAACTTCTTTCCAAAGTTGTAGAAACAGAGCTAGACAGACTTGAGGCAAGTCTGAGCTTCTTAGTTTTATCCATTGGTAACATGCAGTGCTACCTAGTGTCATGCCTCCTTATATTTGGAGATAGTGTTACCTGATTGCCAGGAATAGACCTAAACTAAGGCTTTTCTCATTCACAGAGACAAGGCAGGTGAATTCTCTTCAAAGTAGGCCATCTAAAAAGGTATATGTGACTTCAATATTAATTTAATAACAACCTACCCACAATAATTTCCTCTTTAGTTTCACATAAGTAACTTTCCTTGTCTAGACTTGGGCCAATGAGTACATTAAATCTGCTACAAAGACAATCTACTCAGTGTGGTACTAAAGACAAGGTGGAAGGAAGGAGCTTTTCTAGATAGTTTTATCCTGAAAAGATCAGCACAGGAGTGTGGCACTGAGAGCACACTGTACCCTCGATGGAAAGACTATAATAACCAGTAATGTTATGCATTTATTTAGAACTATATATGTATCAAAGAGTTTTCACATACACCATTTCATTCAGTTCATTCATCAAAAGGCCAGAAGGCATCCAAATAACCCTCTAGGTGCATCACACAGCATTTATGTTCTGCCTTTGAAAAAAAAAAAATCCTCATGAGTTTTGTCTGCCTTAACAAGGGAAGAGAACTAGCAAATGAAAAATACAAAATCATCCTCCTGCCAATTTCTACATAAAGGCACCGTTTCCTTCAGTTATCTTACAAAGTACCACAAAGGGACAATTCAACCCAATTATTTCCTTGGGATAAAGAAATAAAGTATTGACAAATAAATGCATTACTACTATTTTGACTACAAGGTATTTGAATTAGTCAGGGAATATGTAGAACCATTCTTCTTTGACTCAATTCCATCAATGGGTTTAACATTTGCTAAAAGAAATCTTTATTGAGTCATGTTTGTGTAGTAGACAAAGCATTTCACAGAGACCATTTATACTCATCAAAGAGCGTGGCTGCTGTGATTCTCAGAATAAATCTCTTTGTCTTACCAAAACATCTATTCATAAATTTTTTTGAATAGGAAACCATTTGAGTATCAAATTCTAAGACTTTAGGGGAAGAAGTTTTCTAGATGACAATGTCTTTTTCAGAAAGTTCTCATTTGGCCAGGCTCATGTGGTGGTTTGGGTCTGTAGTCCTGGCACTTTGGGAGGATGAGGCAGGAGGATTGCTTGAGTCCCAAGTTTGAGCCTGGGCAACATGGCAACACCCTCTCTTGCTATTTTTCTTAAAAATAAAGAGAGAAACACAGTTCTTACTAGTGCCGCATCTGAAATGGAAAGCACCATAGAAAGATATGCCATAACAAATGCCCAGGCCAATCGTTCACGCTGTGAAGGAACACTATGTGGTTTGCTGCCTATTTGCAGAGAGCATTTCTTCACTAGCAATATAAAGACTAGATTGCAAAACTTGGCTCCAGATGTTGGGCTCAGCCTCCAGGTCTAATGTAGTGGGAACTTTATCAGTCAAATCCCTGTACCGAGTACAGGCACAAAGCCATAGCTATGTTGCATAGCTGAGGTATTCTCTAAAAACAAAACAAAAAAACTGTGAACATCAAGCCCCATGGGCACCTGGGCAATCTTCAGGTGCACTGTGCCCCTCCCCTGGGTGTGAGCCTCTGGTTTCATTCCTTCCTGAGGCATCTTTTTATCTCCAGCTCATCTTTCATCAGTGCCTGACAGTGGAATATCACAATTCCAGATTGGGAAAACAATTCTTTTGGAGCTAGGGAAATAAAAAAAGATTTTGGTCATGGAAATCCCCTCTACTTTAAACCAATATTTTATTCATGTTTGGAAAATACCACTTTGTTGTTGTTTCCATTCTAATCTGTTTCAGTATTTCCTGTTTTAATTCCGAAACCAAATGTCTGACAAACCAGGAGGGTCTTGGGCCAATTCCAAATCAATAAAACCAGAAAGTAACCACCAAGTAACCAAATTACTGCATATGCTGGATTTTGTACAAAATTGTAAAAGGCGGACATAAATTGCGTAAGATAATCAAACTCAGAGTTTCAGATATGACGTGTATCAAAGTCAACCAGAGACAGCCCAGTCTTTTCTGTACAGTGGATGACATTTACATGTAATCTGAGGGAGGTGATGAATGTATCATAGGGAAATATTTTATTGATTATAGCATAAAGGAGAGAGAAGAAATTGCCTTTCTGACTTGCATGTCTACTTTTTCTTTCTTTGTTTCTTCACCCTTTACTTTGCAACTGGAGAAAAGGTTGGTCAACTTTGAATTGGCGGAGCCAAAAATTCACTCTAGCCCTGAGATTCCGTAAGTCTGTAATAACAATAATCATAGAATTAGAGAATTGTTTTATATTGAAGGAAACTGCACTCAACATTCATTTATTACACGTCTATTCTGGGGGAGGGGGACTAGGCCGACCCCATTTTCCAAACGTAAGAAGTGATCTGTAGACTTGATTGCTCTGAGATCACTCAACCCAACGAGTGTCGGAGTCAGGCTTCTTGAATCTAAGTTAGATTTTTTCACTCTGGGCCAAGCCTATTACTCTCTCACAGTCTTCTAACTATATCACATTCAGGGTCAATGTGCAGACATGACCCAAAATCATCAATATACTATTTGATATTTTTGGAGGGATCATTTGTAAACAAACAAACAAATTGCTTAATTGCTAGCCTGGACTAGGGACAGACATAAATTTAGAAAAAGAAAGCTATGAACCACAAACACTGTTATTAAAATTGGAACCAGGAAACATGACCCATTAAACTGTCAATTAAATAAATTATCAAATCAAATACAGGATCTTTGTCTGCAGACCATGGTAGGGAAAAGGCTGAAAGGAAAACTGGCAAATGCATGCTCTTCTTAAGGCAATTAAGAGCTAGGCCCTCCAATTATGAGAATTTGCAAAAACTGTCTAAGAGAAATAGGATGCTTGTAAACATACCCTTTTTTAGATTCATAATGATCTAATGCCTTATGGTGAATTACGATATCACCACTTAAACTTCGAATGTATTTCCTTAAAATGAATGTGTTATTAATTGTATTTAATTTTCCAGGAAGACTGCAGAATATTATTATTAAATATCTTATGCATTTCACGTATTTCCTGTTTATAAGTTACTTTCCCAAATTAGGTATCATGTTTCCTTTATTGTTCTCAAAATTCAGCATTACTATCTCACTTTTTCCTCATTTTCAGAAATTAAAGTTAAGAAAAATTAATAATCTGTGGCAGAAGTTCTGCAATTTATAGCTACTCACACAAGAGCCTGCTGAAATACATTACCACCCTTTAATATTCTGGTGAGCCCAGCAAGAAAAATAGAGTCAACACCCACCTTGCCACAATGGTTTAAATAATTTACCAGTGAACTAACAGCACATTTTTAATCCTACCCTTGTCTCTTAACATGCCAATTTTTCTCGTGTCAGTTTACATTTATTCAGAAAGGCAAACTCACTTTGAAATGCACCTAAGTATAAAGGTAAGTGAGCTACTAATATCTTCATACTGCATTTAAAATCTAACTAAAAAGTCTTTTAATTTTTCAAGAAGATGTTCCATCTATAGCCATGGCTATTGACAAATTTATTAAAACATCAGAATACTCAGAAACAACTCATCGAACATATCACAGATTACAGCACTTTTGGGAAACATGGAGAATAGAGGCCATATTTGGACAACATAGGTTTATCATGGGGTTCCATATTTGCATATCTAGATATGGTAGGTTTCCACACATAGGTTTGAGGCACAGTAAGAGGGAGAGAGGAATGAAGGTAAACAAATTTACCTACATTTTACAAATTTACTTTCATTTTACAAAATAGATGTTCCAGTCGTCAGCTTGAAGGCTTGAAGACCAATTCCAAAGCTTCCACTGGTCTTCAAGCCGTCAAGCTGGTGACTGGAACATCTATTTTGGACTCCAGAAACACTAGTGCTAGTGACCCGTACAACCACACATTGAATTACACCATGCAGCCTCCCAGTTGTATGGCCTAATCCTTCCATGGGTCATAATAAAAATGCTACACTGCCTTTAACTTTAGTGAAGTTAATTAATTTGTATTAATAAAAATGCCTTGGCAAACCCAGATGAAAAGTTTCATATAGATGTGATCAACTACTTTTCTCCAGATAATTGCCACTTGGCCTGAGAAATTGAAAGCATGCCAGCCTAAAATGCTTTTAAAGACTTCAATCAACTTTCTCTCCCCAAATGAAGAACTAAAAGTCAGAGGACAGACTGTAGGCTGCAGACTCCGTTCTCAACATCGCCCAGCAACATGTATTTATATTACCAGCACTGGTCCTCCAAATTTGACCTGGAGTTGGCCTTTGAATTGGTACAGGGAAGGAAAAGGACAGGGGCTGTAGAGCCCAGGAAAGCTAGAAACAAACTGTCTTCTTAAATTACCCAGATTTGTAACCAAGCCTAAAATAACACAGCCCTGCCAGACTTCAGCCCTAAGATCTGAAGCTCACTCTGAGAAATAATAAAACAATACTGTTGTCTTGGCCTTATTTGTTTTATTTCATTGTCTCTATGTCCATTTCCAAAGATATGGATAAAAGGCCCTATCCCCTTTCTTAATTTGCTATAGAATCTTGTTTTAAAGCAAATGTACACTTCCCAGAAGAAAAACATAAAGATTTTCTTTCAAGAAGCAGTGTTTGAACAGTTTCTAGTAACTTACAGAATAATTTTGAGTTAGTTAAATTAAAAAAAAAAAAAACTAAGCATGTATTTATTTAGAAAACTTTGAGTCCTTAAAGTTTTAAAACACAACAACACAGGTGTGGAGAAGTAAAGATATTTGATATGAGATTTTAGGTTTCTTTATTTTCACAGTAAGTAGCTTTGGGTTTCTGTCTATATTACTGCCTCATGCGTGACCTACTTATTTCAGTAGTCAAGTTGTATTGGATCATTCCGTTAATCAACATACAAAATGTACATAGCTTGACCCATTTGGTTATTTCATGTAGATATATCTTAATCTGTTTATTTTTTAAAGATGCTACTTGATTTAGTTAATATCTCTTATTACAAGGAGAATAAGATCAAAGCTACATAACACTGGAGGCTTTAAATTATTCTATCCTAAGTATGCATTGTGTAGGATCCCTTACATGGTGATGAGTACATTTAATTGTGGGGAAAAGAGAGATCAGACTGTTACTGTGTCTATAGAGAAAGAAGTAGACATAAGAGGCTCCATTTTGCTCTGTATTTGAGATGCTGTTAATCTGTGACCCTAGCCCCAACCTTGTCCTTGCAAGAGACATGTGCTGTGGTGACTCAAGGTTTTTTTCGGATTTTGGGCTGTGCAGGGTATGCTTTGTTAAACAAGTGCCTGAAGGCAGTATGCTTGTGAAAAGTCATCACCATTCTCTTAATCTCAAGTACCCAGGGACACGTACATTGCCAACGGTCTCGCAGGGACCTCTGCCTAGGAAAGCTAGGTATTGTCCAAGGTTTCTCCTCATGTGATAGTCTGAAATATGGCCTCATGAGAAGGGAAAGACCTGATCGTCCCCCAGCCTGACACCCGTGAAGGGTCTGTGCTGAGGAGGACTAGTAAAAGAGACAAGAAGGCCTCTTGGCAGTTGAGATAGAGAAAAGCATCTGTCTCCTGCCCGTCCCTGGGCAATGGAACATCTCGGTGTAAAACCCGATTGCATGTTCTGTTTACTGAGAGGAGAAAACCGCCTTAGGGCTGAAGGTGGGATGTGCTAGCGGCAATGCTGCTTTTCGTGCACTAAAAAGGTTTATGGAGATGTTTGCATATGCATATCAAGGCACAGCACTTTTCCTTAAACTTATTCATGTCACAGAGATCTTTATTCATATGTCTTACTGCTGACCTTCTCCCTACATTGATCCTATTATCCTGCCACTTCCGTTTTTCTAAGGTGGTAAAGATAATGATCAATAAATACTGAGGGAACTCAGAGACCTGGGCCAGCGTGGGTCCTCTGTATGCTGAGCGCCGGTCCCCTGGGCCCAGTTTTTCTTTCTCTATACTTTGTCTCTGGGTCTCATTTCTTTTCTCAAGTCTCTCATTCTACCTAACGAGAAACGCCCACAGGTGTGGAGGGGCAAGCCACCCCTTCATTTAATGACATCATTTTTGTATTCAAGAACTAAAAAACTTTAGACAAGGTTCAGGAGAGATGAAACTTAAATCTCACTTTCTAAAAAGTATAATAAAAAGCATATTAGGGAAAAAAGTTGAAGCTAAGAATGATATTAACGATACTAAATCATGAAGTGTTTTTTGCTGAATTGCTTAATAATCACAAATTATCTTATTATCTTGTAATAATTTAATAATCGATAGAACTAGGTATTTCAAATTGTAATAACATTACTTGGCTCATAGGCAGGAAATTACCATTGAGTTAAAAAATCACCTTAAGACTTGGAACCAACCCAAATGTCCATCAGTGATAGACTGGATTAAGAAAATGTGGCACGTATACACCGTGGAATACTATGCAGCCATAAAAAAGGATGAGTTCATGTCCTTTATAGGGACACGGATGCAGCTAGGAACCATCATTCTGGGCAAACTATTGCAACAACAGAAAACC
Organism: Papio anubis; assembly: GCF_008728515.1. Classification (NCBI taxonomy): domain Eukaryota; kingdom Metazoa; phylum Chordata; class Mammalia; order Primates; family Cercopithecidae; genus Papio; species Papio anubis. The sequence goes on from NC_044986.1 coordinate 117,488,641, forward strand.
AAACACCTCATGTTCTCACTCATAGGTGGGAACTGAACAATGAGAGCACATGGACACAGGGTGGGGAACATCACCAGGGGATAGGTTGTAGGGGGAACATCACCAGGGGATGGGGGAGGGGGGACAGGTGAGGGATAGCATTAGGAGATATACCCAACGTAAATGAGTTAACGAGTACAGTGTTATGCCCAGACCGTTTATTCCCCGAAGAAGACCACCAGAGTCCAGAGTCAAAGCTAAGCAGCAAGGATCTTTATTACAGGTTCAAACCTGGAACTCTCCTGCCCGTCTCGTTTCGCGAGCGAGTGAGAGTTCCAGGTTTGAACCTGTAATAAAGATCCTTGCTGCTTAGCTTTGACTTGGGAGTTCCAGGTTCGAACCTGTAATAAAGATCCTTGCTGCTTAGCTTTGACTCTGGACTCTGGTGGTCTTCTTCGGGGAATAAACGGTCTGGGCATAACAACAGCACACCAACATGGCACATGTATACATATGTACCAAACCTGCACGTTGTGCATGTGTACCCTAGAACTTAAAGTAAAATAACAATTAAAAAAACCTTAAAACTATATTATAGCAACATTAATAAAACAGTTTTGGGCTTATAAAAAACAGGCTCTTCTCCTAAAGAAGCTGTGAAGAGAGGATTTCTCCCATTTTACAAATCCTGTGTTTAAGGAACCTGCTCAAGCTCACCCAGCTAAGAAGAAAGCCTTACCAACTTATATCTCTGCCTCTACACTGTTGAGATCTGTTCCCATAGCTACTTTTAAGTTTGGGGATGATTTTTATTGATCCTAAACATTTCTCATTTCCATCTTCACACACCCATACATCCTGGAGATAGGCACTCACTAGAGGCTTTGCGAACTTGCTTACTTGGGGAAATTACCTAACCCGCCGTGTTTCCGATTTCTCCTCTGTAAATCAAAAATAATAATAAAACCTACCTCCTATGGTTGATAGGAAAATTTTTAAAAACCTTACATATGTCAAGATCTTAGTCAGTCAACCAGCATTAGCAATAGAGGAAAGAGCAAATCACGGGAAAATATCACCCTTGTAACTTTCCAATTTCCACCATTTTTCTCCCTGGGTTGGAATGCACCTCACAGAATCTGCCACGCATGCAGTGCTTGCAAAAAAAAAAAAAGGAACCCTCGGTTGACCTTGAGCAAGGGGTCAACCATTAACTGATCCAGAAGTGATAACCTTATGTAGGGACAGCCAATCTTCAGAGTGGGTTGGTATCTACTGAGGCAGTTTTGCATAATAATAATGATCGTAATCATTAGACCAGTTGGTCTCTGTCATTTAAATGAGAAAACAGGGTGAGTATGCCAGTTAATGGACGAATAAACCATTGGGGATTAAAAGCATGGGTTTTTAAGTTGAAGAAACCTAGAATCAAATTTGGTTTTGCCTAGCTGGGGTCCTTTGGGATGAACAGACTCGTTCATCCAGCTGAGCCTCAGTTTCCTCCCACATTCCCACTAGCCAGCCTTAATTCAAGCCACTCTCTGCCCACCTAATTGGGCTCCACGTTTCCTGCCTAGAGTCCCCTGAACCCATCGCTCACACTGCCCTGGAACGGTGTGGTCAGATAAAATACCGGAAGTCTGGGTAAATTTGAAATTCAGATAAATAACAAACAAGATTTAATACTGTATAGGTATGTTTCATGCTGAAACGTTACTCCTTATTTATCTAAAATTCAAACTTGGACAGTTACCATGGCTCACATCTGTAATCCCAGAACTTTGGGAAGCCAAAGCGGAAGGATGGCTTGAGACTGGGAGTTGGAGACCAGCCTGGGCAACACAGGAAGACCTTGTCTCTAAAAAAAGAAAAAAAAATTCAAACTTAACTGAGCATCCCATTCTTTTATATTTTACTATAAGAAAAATTTACATCTTATAGTAAAATATAAAAGATATAAAGAATTTTATACTTCATAATAAAAGCATATCACAGTTGTATACCAGAGTTACATTACATGCAGAAAATATAAATGTGGCCGGGGTATTCCCATCTTAAATTATCAAATGGCATCCTATAAGTATTCAATTCAAATGGCATCCTGTAGGTATTCAATCCATGCTTTAATCTATAAGTACATTTCACAAATGTCTTCATGATACAACCATTTTCTGTCTCTCTGACATCATGTTCCATCTCTTTCTACTATCTCATTTTCCTACTTACGTGACTTTCTTTGCTTAAGTTTTTCACTTCATCCAGAAAGCCTTAACTAATTAATTTGTCTCTTACTTATCTCAAACACATATCAGACACTCCCAGCTGTTCACGAACCTGGCTGGATTAAGTGTCTCTTCTCTATACTCCTAGAATCATATATATATATATATATTTGTACTAAACATATATGTGTGTGTATGTGTGTTTGTGTGTATTACGCTAGGATAAATATATATGTGTGTTATATATATTATATATCACTCTTTAGTGATATATGTGTGCATATATATACATATATATAATTTATATATATATCACTTTTTCGTCACCAATCTCCTTCATAAGAATATACATTTTTTGACTTATAAAAAACAGGCTCTGTCATGCCTCATCTGAAAAGAAAGCAGCAGTATCTTTCATGCATGCTGTGAACTCATTTCACGCCTTTCCATAATGACAATAGAAAATTTGCAGAAAAGATTTTTGCAACTTTCAACAAAAGGTCACCTATATTAATATACAAGAGTCCTTTTGCATTTAAAGATCTCCTTCTGTGATCATTCATCCATTTAAGAAGCATCTGTAAAGGCCAGGCCCGATGCCTCATGCCTGTAATCCCAGCACTTTGTGAGGCCAATGTGGGTGGATTTCTTGAGCTCGGGAGGTCGAGACCAGCCTGGGTGACATGACGAAACCCCATCTCTACAAAAAAACGCAAAAATTAGCCAGGCATGGTGTACCTGTAGTCCCAGCTACTCAGGAGGCTGAGGTGGGAGAATCGTTGAATCTGGGAGGCAGAGATTTCAGTGAGCCATGGTCACACCACTGCACTCCAGCCTGGATGAGAATGATACCCTGTCTTAAGAAAAAAAAAAAAAAAAAAAAAAAAAGAAGAGGGTGGGGGGAAGCATTCGTTCAGCGGATGTTAAAGTAGTACATTATCCAAAATGAATAGGGAGACACAGTAGGAGTGTTATAGCAGAGATGAAGTGGTTTCCATATCAGAGATGGATAGGGAGACACAGTAGGAGTGTTATAGCAGAGACGAAGTCAACAGGCCGAAAAACTAAGAGTAACAAAAGCCACAGTCAACAGGCCGAAAAACTAAGAGTAACAAAAGCCTCTTCTCTTCTTAAGTCAATTCTATTTTCCTAGTATACCAGGTACCTTGGAGGAACTATTCTTAGAAATCCACAGCAGCACACTTGAAGACTGCCACTGGACTGAATTTTATTGCAGCAACTACTGCTCATCACTACAGAGTTATCGAAAAGGAGCACCATGAATAAAGTTCTTGTTGAACTGGAACTCGTTCAGTGAAAAGGGGAAGCTCCAAGACTGGTAGAAAAGCATCAATCAACAGTTCTGCACATTTTAATTCACAAAGGGGACTGAACCTAAGACAACAGATGTGGACAGACCTACAATGAAAAGGGTGGAGGCAGCAAGAGATAGTGGGCTCTTGGTCTAGGCTATGGAAAGATTTACGAAGGTCCAAAGCCGTTAGGAATGAAACAAGTTTGCCCTATCCGCATCCTTGGGCACCATCTATGCGCTGTGAAAGTCAGTCACCCCAGGAAACTAGTGTCACCAGTGTGATTTTTTCAGGAAAGTAAAATAGTCTGTGCTTAAAGAGACCCCTTTTAGAATTTCATTCTAAAACAGTCCCCCAGAGCGGTCCGTTACGGAACGCTTGACACTTCCCAAATCGACTAGCAGCACTTTCTCTTCCTCTGAGATTTGCATTATGACCTGGACATGTAGGATAAGTCAAGAGAGCTGGTTATGGCTACACGTTTCTTTTTCTAATGAATTTACAGCCAGCACATAACATTTTTTTGGATTGTTAACTACAGGCCCACAGCCTCTCCCCAGCCTCATTTATGCTATAATTATACATCCACTGACGTCATTCATCCCACATTGCTTCCCTGTAGCTACCTTGTCTTTCAACACCGCTGACTATTTCTGTTGTCTTCTGGTAGATCTTCCTGTCACTAGACCAATTACCACCATCTATTCAGCTTTTCCTTCCGACCCAATGGACTCCTTGTTCTCCCATCGATGACAGTCTTAGAAGGCAACAGCCAAACTGGCCGTTAGCTTCTGACCTCTCTATAGACAACCTTATTAAGGTAATTGCAAGGCTGGAAACAGCAGACACTAGGCCAATTACACCTGTCCCTGTCCCAATTCAGCCTGGGTTTAAATTACTCAGATGGGGTGGAGAGCATAATTTGGCTCAGCTGCATAACAACTTTTTCTCTATTCTTGTGAAATTCGGAGACAGACATTTCTCATTAGGCTTGTCATTAGGACATAATGGCCCAGTATTTCTTTAAATGACATAATTCTTTATCAAACAAACCAATGCACTATATTCATAGATAACTTTACCATGGTATTTTAAAGCAAGCCAATCTTTAAAATGTTACTCCTCAAAATATAGCAAGACATAAACTGAAAACAACATACTCAATGTTTTCCTCTGCAGTCATTTTTATACGAATGATATACATAGATGTATGTATCTAAAATGAATAAGTCTTTATAAATGTTATATTTGTACATGCTTAAATTTTTTAAATTATACATAGTTAAATCTATAAATGGATAGCTGTGGCATACACACATAATTATATTAAAAATATATATGTGCACATTATAGCTAAATGAATTCTTTTTTTAATTGCATTATATAAAACATTAAGAGACGGAAGCTTTTACATTCATTGTAAAACTAAATGTTGTTCATGTTGAGTATCCTAGTAATACCAAAGTCTTATAATATGCCCCATTAATTTAAATTGAAATTAATGGAATATATTCCTGTATTAATTTTAGTTAATTCTTAATAGAATGCCTTTATTTGCTTTCAAGTCCTATATTTCCAGAAGGGTTTCCCTACTTAAATTATCCTTGAAAAGAAATTTGAGATGTAGAGATGTTAGAGTTCTGAATTGGTTCAGTAATCCCATGAGTCTTATAGAGCTCTTTGAGGATGCTCCGAGTCCTGAAGCACATTCCTTCTAGACATAGGAATTCCTGGGACCCTAAATCAAAAAGCTTCTCCATTCTCGGTCCCGGAATCACTATTGGTTTTTCAGTCAGTCTTTTCTGCACTGTAAGTAGCCACTTAAGTTACGCTGAAAAGAACAATACCATGCTGCATAAACCCTCTGCTATCTTGAGTGGAAAGGCTTAGTCTCCATCATCCCAATGAGATATTAAAGTCAGAGTCCTTTTCTGGGCTCCAGAAATCTTTCCAGGATGAGCTAAGTAAGGTCTCCCCCAACCAAGAAATCAGAGCACAGCCTCATAATTTTACTATGGAGCATCTTTCCTCCGGGGCATGTGGTTCCCCCTTTACTGAGGTCCACCATTGCTTTTACATCTACTGGAGCTCTCATTCCTCGACTAAATCAGAGGTGAAGGTGGAAGCCACAGGGCTCTGTTCCCCTAACTCCATTACTGTTTCCTGGCTCTCAGGCTGTTTCCTAAATTGGGGGTGATAATCACGCCAAAAAGAGAGAGTCATTGTGAAATTGCGAGAAGTAAGTATTTACAATTCTTAGAGCTCCATGCCTCACTTATAATGGGAATCTGATACATTTTGGCATTCTACAGGGTTTGGAGTCAATCAGACCTAAGTTCAACTCGTGACTGCAAAATGGACAGATGGTAGAAACTTTGAGTCAGTCACCTAACTCTCTTTAGGAGTCAGTATTCAATGAGATACTGTATACAAAGTTGTTAGGACTCCCTTGATCCGCCCCAAGTTACCTCCCATTGGTTCCCACACTTTTATTTGTTTCCTCTTCCCTTTCATTCCTTCCTTAGATAATCAAGTCATAAACCTATCCATTGTGTAAGGACCACACATAGTCATATGGTTGCTGTATGATAAACGTATCTGATAGCAATAGCTTAAGCATACCCTCAGAATGACCCTGAATATGTACGGCAGATGTACCTGAATGTGTGTTCCAAGCCAGGGAATCCTGGAGTGGCCAACCCTGAATGAAATGTTCTTCATTCCTTGTCTGTAAAGAACATTTGAGCCCTTCTGCCTATCCAGTGGAACATAGGCCATACAGGGAATCGATTGAGGCCCTGAGTTTTGGGTTGGATGAAGGTTGCCAGGTGGAGGTCACTAAGGGGAGGATGTTAAATGAAAATGTTATATAGACTGCATGCTGTTTGCAAGTGGTGATGGTTTTCCTTCCCAGCCTGCTGCCACTGGACCGTAGGCAAGGTGGTTCTCCTATGCAGCCCGCTGCCACTGGACTCTCTGCCCTGTGTGTTAGCCCCTGATAAAGCTCTATGTCTCATTTGTTGGCTCTGGGTCTCTTCTTTCATGTCTTGAACCTGTGCCTTCTCTATGCAAGTTAGTAGAGACTCAAACAACAGTTGCATTTCCATTTCTTGGAGGAATGTCAGGTCTTCCTGCTCCCCTTGGTCGGTCTTTGATATGGTTTACCTGTGTCCCCACCCAAATCTCGTCTTGAATTGTAGCTCCCATAATTCCCATGTGTTGTGAGAGGAACCCAGTGGGAGATCATTGAAATGTGGGGACAAGTCTTTCCCGTGCTGTTCTCATGATAGTGAGTAAGTCTCATGAGATCTGATGGTTTTATAAAGAGGAGTTCGCCTGCACACGCTCTCTCTCTTTGCCTGCTGCCATACATGTAAGACACGACTTGCTCCACCTTGCCTTCAGCAATGATTGTGAGGCCTCCCCAGCCATATGGAACTGTGAGTCCATTAAACCTCTTTCTTTTGTAAATTGCACAGTCTCAGGTATGTCTTTATTAGCAGCGTGAAAGTGGGCTAACAGTCTTGCTCTGTGCTGCCTTGGCCATCTCTTTTTCCACATCTAAGATGTCCAACTTTGCAACTCCTGGTACCAGGTCCTGGCAAGCAATTGTCTCCTACAGCCGAGGTAATTTTCACTCACAAGGTCATCACTGATGAATCATTAGGTCACTTGGGTGAACACACTGACAGTGGCTTTTGTACTTTACAAACTTCCAGTGGAACTAAAGACATCATAGCGGATCACAGGGACTTCTATCCCTGTATTCACTCTCAGATTCTTCCAGAGCAAACTGGGGTCCACCTAGGAAACAAGACTCTTCCAAAGGCCTCTGGCCTCTCCCCCTTCTCACAAATTTCATTCAGTCCTTCCTTGTTAATGTCCTAAATCTGCTTGTTTTGAGTTTATGGAGATGCCTTTTCAACTCCAGTCAAACGACATTCTAGGAGCATGTCTGCTTTGGGATTTGTATACCAGTAGGCACCAAATAGGAGCAGTGACAGAGCTGTCTCAAAACCTCTGTGATTGTGGAGCATACAAAGCAGCGATTCTCAGTCACAGAGCACAGGCAGCTATTCTCAGCCAGAGAGCACCTCAGCATCTCTGGCGGGGCTCTTCAAAGCCCAAGTGGTTGAGTCCCATTGCAAGTCCTGGTTCAGTCCATGTGAAGTGGGGCCTGAAGATGCACATTTCTAAAAGTTTCCAGATGGTGTCAGTGCTGTGGTTCAGGAGTTGCTGTTGGAGAACCGCTGATATAAAGCATGAGGGATCTTTGTTACCCTCCCTTCGTTATATGGTTTCTCCTCTGAGTCTCTCTGCTGCTTTGGTGCTTCAGAACATAAGGAAGGCCAAAACCTTGTTGCTATGAAAAGGCTGTTTCTTGGATACCACTTGTTTCTGCTTTGAGTGGCATTAAGTCCTGCTCGAGGCCTGGGGGTGTACAAGAAGAAAGGAAGGGAGAGAACAGCAAAAATTATGAAATGTGCCTCGGACTTTATAAAGCAGTGGATAAGACTTCATGGATAGCAACATTTACACAAATTCAAACTTATTTCCCTAAACCCAGGCTGAAAATAAACACAAAGGATTGGAGGAGAGGGAAAGTCATTTTTCCTTTAACCCAACAAAGTACACTATGTTTTTTAAATCCTCTCTCTCTTTTAGATGAACAACACAGGATTGCCTGGCCAGAGCTTGTCATCTGTGCTTATCTCATCTGGGCTGTCTATAATTAGATTGCAAGCCCCTTTGGGCAGTAGCTGTGGAGCTATAATCAGATTTTGTACAGTGCCTGGCACAGTCTCTTAACCAGAAAGAGGGTGTTCAATAAATATTTATTGATGATGATTATCTTTACTTCTTCAGGAAACTCAGGCAATTCTAGGCCACTCTACTTAGTTGAATGATAATGGAATTGATAAACTATCATGGGAGGAGAAGCAGGTCTGGTAGATTTCTGAAAGCCAACCCACCATCAGATATTCAAAATAGGGAGGTATCATTTAGTACCCTAGGGGAATTAGAGGTTTAATGCACTACTTTATGCCAAATGTTTAAGAGTGACCTGAGCACTGGAAAAGAGGAAATACCATAAACCAGGACGTACAAATGACCTGTCCGGCACTTCCCTTTAGGGATGCTGAAGTTTCTAATATTAGAGATTTTTCTCTTCCTCTATCCAAATTTCCAGTAAGTTGAATAAATTGATCTACACGGTAAACACTACTTTGATTTTTGTCAACCATGGTCATCCACCAGATGACTTTTCTTTGTTAAAAATCATGCAACTGACATAACTTAAAACATGATACATGTTTGGCTGCCACAGTCAAAATCAAGGCTGACACAAGCAGTGAAGTAATTGGGGATTTTTTTTTTTTTACATTCAAAAAGAGAAAAAAAGTTTAACGGCTCCTGAAATGCCTCCAAAAGACATGTGTCTAATTAAAAACACACGTACAACCAGTAAAAGAGCAGGTGCTATGTCACTTACTGGGGGAAGTGAGACAAGAAATTCCAGGATACAGAAAAACCTGAAAGACTTCTTTTTTCTAGGCATACTTAGGTGCAAAAGAAGGCTGCACCTAAAAGGTACACCCAGGAAAGATAACAACTGCATCAAGGCATACACTCTTGATTGTTAGGTCAGCTCAGCCACTGAGAATATTTGGCTGTCTTCCTGATACTCTATTGGCAAGACCTCTGGTAAGCAGCAGATTTTGTGAGCCTTTACCCTACTCTTCAATGCAAATATGGGGTTAAAGAAATACATTGTGTAAGAGGTAAAAGGGTGAGAGACAGAGACAGAGAATAAGGAGTTCAAGAAGAAAGCGGTGAGATTGCCCAACGTGAGCTTGTCCGTTCAATACATTGTTTGGAGAAGACATAATTCATTGTTTCTTGCAGATGATTCCTCTGGAATTCTTTTCTTGGCTTCTAAGCCTCCGTCACCTCATGACCTTAAATATTTCACTTACCGCCTCGTTCCTTTGCCTTTGTGCCTTGCTCCCCTCTTGCATACATGGAGCTTCTGTTGATTGAAAAATGGAGCTATGTGGCCATTCAGACAATGATGACACTTCACCTGGATCTGTCTCACCAGAGCTAAGGTTCAAGCGTCCATTACCTTTCATCTATTTAGCACAAAGAAAGGTTTGCTCCCATAGTTAGGGATGTGGTGTTCTGGCGATTTTTCTCTTGTGTTTGATCTCTTCCTGTACATTTGGAACAAGAGAGTTAAAAGTCCATCCAATGACTTATATGGGAATGGAATTTTGGCTTTCATACACTGCCTTGAGTTTCTGGGAAGTGGAGTTTAACACCCTAGGGGCTAAACTTCTCTTTCTTTCTTTCTTTCTTTCTTTCTTTCTTTCTTTCTTTCTTTCTTTCTTTCTTTCTTTCTTTCCTTTTTTTCTTTTTCTTCTTTCTTCTTTCTTTCTTTCTTTCTTTCCTTTTTTTTTCTTTTTCTTCTTTCTTCTTTCTTTCTTTCTTTCTTTCTTTCTTTCTTTCTTTCTTTCTTTCTTTCTTTCTTTCTTTCTTTCTTTCTCTCTCTCTCTCTCTCTCTCTTTCTTTCTTTTTCAAAGCCCTGCCCTGTAGCCCAGGCTAGAGTGCAGTGGCATGATCTCAGCTCACTGCAACCTTCTGCCTCCCATTTTCAGGTGATTCTCCTGCCTCAGCCTCCCAAGTAGCTGGAATTACAGATACTCACAACTGCACCTGCTAATTGTTCATATTTTTTAGTAGAGACAAGGTTTCACCGTGTTGGCCATGCTGGTCTTGAACTCCCGACCTCAGGTAATCCATCCACCTCGGCCTCCCGAAGTGCTAGGATTACAGGAGTGAGCCACTGCACCCAGCTGAACTGTACTTTTCCTAGATGAATTCCTAGCATGTGAAAAATAAAGGAAATATGAGAAGTTGTGTGTGTGTCATGGAGGATGATCCAAGAAAATGATGTAAGAAATGATATAAAACTGTTCCTCTGAAAGAAACTGCCCAAGGTTCAGAAACTCCTTTCTGCTTCCTGCAACTGGAGCCCTGCTCAACTGAAGGAACACCGTGCTGCTAGCCAGGAGATTTGGATGTTAGGCATGGCCGTCGACCGACTCTATTTCCTTTGGCAAATTGCTTGAGGTCTCTGATTCTCAATTGCCCTTTTATAAAACAAGCAATTTGGAAAAGATGACTGCTAGGATCCCCTCTAACTCTAACAGTCCAGGAAAGCCGTAAATGTTCATTATGGTTCCCAAGAGTAAGGATTCTGCTCAAAAGATCTGTTTTGAATCCCAGCTGCCCTGCTCATGAGCTGTGTAAACTTGGCCTTGGGCAGGTTTATCACCTCTCTAAGCCCCAGTTTCCTCACCTAAGAAGCAGAGATAATCATAGTATCTTCCTCAAAGGGTCATTAAGGGGATTAACTAGGATGACCCATGGTTGGTGCCTGGCACCTTGGTCATTTGCATTACGATTATTCTGGGATCCTAGAAGCACTCTTTCAGATACTGTCAGTTAGGAGCAGTGCCGCAAAGGATTAGGAGCACAGATGATGAACAGTCTGCCTGGGTTGGCATTCCATCTCGGTCACTGAGATGGCGACAAGGTGTCTGGTATTACGTTGACAATGCCCTTTCCCTATTATCAGTCTCTTTTCACTAAAGATACACTTGTCCTCGGGAGGGGCAGGATGGATTTGCAGATTTTTCATTTCCATCTTTGCACTTTGTATGTTCCAAATTTTCTACAATTACTTTTAAAACAGAAAATAAGGCCCCTTTTGGTTGACTTTAAATATCATAATCAACTAGATCAGGGCCTCATCACTAATGCATGCATAAACTTCTATCTTATGGATACTAATCATTTCTTTGATTGAAGTAAAAGTTTGACTTCTCATTCAAATTCTTATCATGAGAGCAAGTCTGGCTTCATGAATCACTGCAGCAGGAATCAAACATCTGCTGTTTATGGAAATATTCTGAGGCCTCCAGGCCACACAGTATGTTTTCTCCCAGCAACATGAAATTTCTCCCCAGCACTTAATTGCTGTGGGGTAAGAACTTGTCAGCAAACAATGACAAATAAATTCCCCCGGAATCTTAACAATTGTGAGTTCAGTTAGAGGCTCTTGGAGCAGATACTGTGGCCTGCAAAACAGGGACTCTCCTGTGTCTTCTGCCTGAGCTTATGACCAACTCTACTTGATACAGATGCAAGCGCATCTCCCCGCTGGAGGGTGAGATAAAGGGCCTCACATAATACCTCTCAGCACTCCAGATTATTCTCTACAGTGGTTTTTTTTTTTTTTTTTTTTTGGTTTTTTAATTTTTGAGACAGAGTCTCACTGCCGTCGCTCAGACTGGAGTGCAGTGGCGTGATCTCAGCTCACTGCAGCATGGACCTCTCAGGCTCGGGCAATCATCCCACCTCAGCCTCTGGTAGCTGAAGTACAGGCAAGCACCACTATTGTGTACTTTTAGTAGAGATAGGCTTTCACTGTGTTGCCCAGTTTGTACAATAAAGGATACTTAAAGAAGAAGGGAGAAAAAAATTCTAGGAAGAAAGCCAGAAAGAGGAAGTTTCCCAGAGGATAAGGGAAGAGATGCCAGTGGGTGCGAGTGTGGAGTGACAGAGCACAGCAGAAAGACAGGGAGGAATTATTTACCCCAGGGAAGGACACTTTTCATTAAAACTTTCCTATTAATTTATATACATACAACTTGACAGTTTATAAAAATACTAACCTATATCAATATTTTCCCCACCAAAATGTTCCCAAGGGCAAAGGTAAGTGAATACGTGTTTCCATGCTTGTGTCAGGGGCACACAGCAAGGGAAGACAGAATGGGCATGGCCTAGATTAGACCCTGGAAGCTTTCGAATTCGTTTTGAGACTCAGGACTGTATCTTAAAATAATATTGATTTTTTTTTTTCCTCAATAATAAAAGAATGGAACCAAATTCTGGTTGTCTGATTCTTTGCCCAGTGCTCTTTCTTATGTCTAACACCGCCTCTTCTTATGAATAACTCCGACATTACAGAGAAAGACTATTGTTTGTTCCATTCAACACTCAATTCCATAGGTACTAGCAAAGATGAAAAAGGTTGTAAGTATCCAGCGGGGAAAGCAAAGGATCTGTAGGTGGTAACACTCTACTGAGAGCAGAGGGGGATGAATATATACAATTTTGCAGAAGCACGTTGGGAATTCCACCATCTTCCCATAGCACCGATGCAAGCTACGGCAGACAACCTGCCAGGACTAATCAGACGATGATCACTACCCACCTCTGCTGATTCATGTAGGAACACATGATACAGTCATTAAAAATCTACCATGTATCTCTGGAGACTTTGAAGCTCAGGTCAAGAAATAGAGACCTGAGGGCACAGGTAATGTCTGAATTCCTCTTTCATCGTAAGACTTGATTTCAGAAAAGATGATAGAGTTTTTAACAATCAGTTCAGTCGATGGTAGAGTAATAATCAACATTTTTTTCCTAAATTAAGCCCTTGTGACTTATAGTCAATGAAAAGAAAAGTACAGTATATATAGGAAGAGAGAGAATCCTTTCTCATGTTAGAGTTACGGTTTAATGGCAAGCATACTGACTGAGAAGAGGAGTTTATTTTACAAAGAATGGGTGGGAAGTTTTTTGTCAGAGGCTCCGAGATGCCATCAAGAAAGGACACTGAATTCAAGGAACAGAGAGTAAGAAATCCAGAAAGAAAAAAAACTAAAGATAAATTGTAGGGACAGTATGACTGCAACAAAATGGATGAGCAGCTTCCAAAGCAGTGACTCACTTAGGAAACTTGTCAGGAACAATCTATGTATGCATATTATAAACAAAGTAAATATAGAATTTAGGTTTCTAAAATGGGAACTAAATGTTACTATTTGTTTAAAAGAAAAAGATCGACCAGGAAGCAAAGCGTAGTGGGTACTAGCATGATGAAGGTGTACACTTGTGTGGAATCTACCATTCTGAAAGTGAAAGACAATTGAGATTAGAATGAAAAATTAGAGACACACTGTCATGGTGGGAGAATAATCCAGGCAGCCTAGATTTATGAAGTCCATGCATCATGCTTACTTTAATTTTATTCTAAAATATGAGATCCTTGAAACATATATAAGTGTATCCCACCCCAGTAGGAGGCAGGGCTAAGATATTCCTTCAGAAATGTCTTCAGCAGGGACAAGAGGTCAGATTCTGTCATCTCACATATTGGGGACAGGCCACCTCAGGAAGGGAGGGTAACTTCAGGTAAGGCAGCTGTCTGCAGACAGGTGATTCCCCAAAGCAGCTCAGAGTCTTAGACCTACAGTACTCTCCACACCAGGAGGAGGGGATCCCTCTATCCTGCACACGGCCTGGGCAGTACATCACAGGGGCTGCTGCAATGGCTAAAATGATTTGCCAAGCATGATAAATTTTCTCAACACTCCCATGGAGGGGTACTGTGATAAATGGTAATTTACCAAGGAAGAAACTGAGGCACAGAGTGATTAAGCAACTTACCTAACCAAGGTGACCCTGTCAGTGAGGTGGCAGCTCCAGGATTTGAATGGAGGCCATCTGACTCTGAGACTTTTGCACTTCTCTATATGTGATGGTGCCTTCGGTCATGGCCTGCTGTCATCGTCAGTCCATGCAGGAGTTGTTATTATTATTTTACTTTATTAGTTTTTTTAGCCCAATCCCCATTCCTATTCTCTTCTTCTCTACATGGTTTTGTGCTGGAGGGTTCACCTTCTTCTTCTTCTTTGTTGAATTCAGCACTCTTTTTAACACCTTTCCATGTTAGCATATATGCCTCTACTTCATGGCTTCAAACTGCTTACTAATTCATCTCTTTAAAAAATGTTTATTTTATAGTCTCTTTCAGATTTGGTTTTACTATGCCAAGTTTTGGGGGTTAAGGGCAGTATTCTGATTTGTTGAATTATAGACTTTTGATTGTGAGGAATTTGTTCCTGGCATCTCTTTAAATGTTGGATTGTGAGCTCATCTTCAGTGGGATTTTGTTCTATGGTAAGTCCTAACTGCCTAGGTTGAGGGAAAGTCCCTCTGCAGCAACTTTGCGTGTGATGCTTCCAGATATCTCAGGAATAGCACTGGGTTTTGACCAAGTGTATGTTAATTTCTTAGCTAGAAATTCAGACTCCAAACCTACTTAAGGAACAAGACTTGGGTTCTGATTTCTTATAAGAAAATTTTGCTCTGCCTGGAAATCAGCAAGAAATAAGATTTTTTTTTAATTTTTTTTTTTTTTGTCTCTCTCAGGTGGCAAGTAGATTTTTTTTCCATTTTCCATTTGCTGAGTGTGTAGCCCTCGCTGTAAGCTGGGGTTTCCCTAACAGCTCCCTCTTCACAAGGTCTTGTCTGCCACTTGAGCATAGTTGGTAAAAAAAAAAAAAAAAGAAAAGAAAAAAAAAACAGTCTCTTGCTTTGTATTGGAACCAACCTGTCGCCTCCCAATTTGTTCACCTACTTAAACAGTACTTATAGTTCCAATATCTGACACCTATAAAACCCATCTTTCATGCAGGCTTAGGCGGTGTCTTAAACTTTTTTGTGATGTTTTACTCAGTATTTCTAGATATGGTTACTGGAATGTGTGTCTTAGTTTAGACAATCACATTGCCAAAAGCGAAGTCCTCTCGTCTGAATCATGCATTCTTCCTCAATGGGTTCAATGGGGTGGGAATGGAAAGGTTCACCTACCTATGTGCCGATGGCCTTTTGCTTTCAACAGCTCTATTGAGAAATATTTCACATACCATAAAATTTACCCTTTAGAGGAAATAATTTCATGGGTTTTAGCCCATTTATAGAGTTGTACAACAATGACCACAGTCAATTTTAAAACATTTTTATCACTACAGAAAAGCCAAACCCATTAGTATTCACTCCCCACTTTTTCCTACCCAACCCAGCCTTAGGCAATCACTAATCTACTTTCTGTCTCTGAGTTGGCCTATGTGGGACATATCATATAAATGGAATCATACAATATGTGCCCTTTTATGCCCAGCTTCTTTCACTTAGCACTGTGTTTCCAAGGTCCATCTATGTTGTAGAATATATCAGTACTTCATTCCCTTTTATTATTGAATAATATTCCAATATTCCAATATTGAATAATATTGAATAGCTAGACCACATTTTGTTTATCCATGTTCATGGACATTTGCATTGTTTTCACTTTTTTATTATGAATAATGTTGCTATCAACATTTGTGTGCCAGACTTCATGTAAATACGTGTTTTCATTTCTCTTGGGGATACATGAGAAAGGGAACTTTTAGATCATATAGCAACCCTATTTTAACTTTCTGAGGAACTGGCAAACTGTTTTCCAAAATAGTGGCACCATTTTACATTCTCACCTGCCACGTAGTATGAAGGTTCCGGGCCTTTCTTTTGATGCTAAGATGAAACGCATCTTATAGAATCTTGTGTTAGGTTCTTTCTATAGAGTCTTGTGTTAGGTAGAACATAAGTGTTCTGATGCTTAGATCCTCCCGCTTACTGGATCATTCTCCTTGGATGTTCTACAAACACCTCACATCCAACAAGTTCTAATAGAAATCATCATTTCTCCCTTTCTCTAAATGTGCTTCTCTTGTGTTCACTATCTCGCTCAGTACAGAAATCTGGGAATTATTCTAGATGCCCAAATTTCACTCATGCCCCCACTTTTAACTAGTTGGTAAGGCCTGCCTTTTCTTTCTTAAAAAAAAAGTTTACAAACTCATCATCCTTCCCTGTGTCACAACCTCAATTTTTTTTCTCACTGAAACCATTGCCATGGCCAGTGTACACATCCCCCTGTGTGTCCTCACCTCCCGGCCACCCACCAACCAACCCATTGTGCATGTGGTCATTGTGCATTGCAGAATGCAAATCCAATCATATCTTTCCCCTGTTTAATCTTTTTCATGCTTCCCTCTAACTTACAAGATAATAAGCAAACTCCACAGTGGAGTATCCAGAGCACTTTGAGATCTGGCTTGCTTCCTTCTCTCCAATTGTACAGCTTGCCATTCCCATCACACAACCTCTGCCCCTACCACACCCAGCTCCTTCCACTCCCTAAGCTAACTCTGCTAACTCAGACTACAGTTTTTGGAGTACATTTACCCAACTTGATCACCATGTTTGAAGGACGGCCAACTTTTATTCTTATTTTACCAATGATGAAAGAGGCTTGATGAAGAGGTCTGCCCAAAGTTATACAAATGCTAAAGAAAAAAGCCTGGTGCTCGTTTCCAGGTTTTCTGACTTTAAGGCATTTAGTGTTTCCCCACACTAAGCATACAGCAATCACTGAGCGTTGCTCCCTCCTGAATCTCACTGTGTTCTCTCTTACCTGGGGTGCTTTAACATGACACCCTCATTCCCTCCACCTGTGCCCTCTCTATATTCCCTTGACTACCACATCACCAGACTTTACCATGCTAGTTTATTTTTAATTATATGTTACTTCGTGCTTTTTCATAGTCCTATGCCATTACTCCCACCTAGTTGAGGCCTGGCCTTCGGTTTGTGCACAGTGCTAGGACTTGGTAGGAACTCAATTACTATTGCTTGACTGATTGTTAGCTTTTTCCCTGAGCAGACTTCTAGCCTTTAGCTATAAGGGTTCCCTATAAAGCACAACACCATATATCATCTCGTATTAGGACATTTCTACAGTTTCCACTCAATGTATTACAATATACTAGTACTTTATATTACTAAATATGTTGAGGTTTTAGGCCTTAATACATACTACTAATTATTTTTTTATTTATTTATGGACATCAAGAAGTATTTATTGATTCTTAATGCACACAATTTTTTAAAGGATATCAAGGAATTACAGTGACAATTAAAGTGGACTTCCATACTTTGAGTGCACATACCATTTCAGCAACCCCAGAAGCAGAGGGTTCTTGATTTTCTTTAAAGAACTCTTAACTTGGCATCCTCTGATAGTACCTTAAGCCTCACTGGGGTGTAAGTCAGAGGCAAAACTTCTCATTTCATCAGTCACTGCTTTTCTGTTGTCTTATATAGGACTTTTATTTGTGTCAATTGCTTTAATATTTTGGGGCTTCGTTCTCTTTACCAAAAGCTCCATGAAATAGCACAGTTTATCAATGTGTTATAGAAAAGAAAAATAATAATCTAGTCATCTACCATCAGACTGTGGATTAACATGGAGTCAGAATTAGAATCTGTAGCTCCCAAAAGCTTTACATGGCCCAGTATGTTATGATTTTATGTGATATATGTTTTCTCTTTTTTATTTTTCTTGACATCCGTATCAAAGGTTTTAATCACCTTCCAATTACTAAAACTTCCATTCAAAAAATACTGGGAAGTTTATGAAAAAGGTCACTATTAAATCTCTAAACCAGGTACCAAATAAAAATTTATATTGGATTGTTTATTATTAAACTTCTGGAAATTCTATGAAATATAACTGAGATGTAGCAGAATTTACTCACGGGGATTCAAATGATGCAGAACAAAAGATCTTGACTAGTTTATTCTCTGCTTTAGTACATGAAAAGAAACTTGAACAATAAAGTCTGCACTAACCTAAAATCATTGTCATGTCTTATACATTCTTGCTCATAATACAGGTCTGACATCATTGATTGATTAGCACTCCAAATTTAGGTACTATACATTAATTGCATCAATGTCAAAACTGTGGTTCTACAACCCGAATGTCCATCAATGATAGACTCAATTAAGAAAATGTGGCACATATACACCATGGAATACTGTGCAGCCATAAAAAAGGATTTCATGTCCTTTATAGGGACATGGATGAAGCTGGAAACCATCATTCTGAGCAAACTTTTGCAAGGACAGAAAACCAAACACTGCATGTTCTCACTCATAGGTGGGAATTGAACAATGAGATCACTTGGACAC